>NC_134353.1:84363801-84601301 GCF_048569485.1 Anomaloglossus baeobatrachus | reverse complement strand
GAGGAACGTGGGGTGACCTTCCCCCGGCTGGGGCGCCTGCTCCCCGCCACCAGCGGCGCCATCCCCCATCCCTCCTGCTGCTGGAGACTTTTTGGGGAGGTGGGTGCAGAAGGACTGGCATTACCAGGGGCTCAGGGGGTCCTGGCAGGAAGGGAGCAGGCTGGATGGGACTCGGACTCTGCTCTCAGTGAGGAGGGGGACGTGGGAAGGACGGGAGAGGGGGACATGGTCGGGGGAGCCGGCCTGAGGAAGAGCCAGAGGCCGCTGGAGGGGAGACCCAAGGAGGAGGAAGAGGAGGAAACCCCGGGCTGCAGCGACTGCGAGATGGCGGCCAGCGGATCAGGTATGGGGCAAGTGTGCACTGGGGTCGTGTGGGGACACTGGCTATGGGGGGCTCATTACTGGGGTCTGCTCAGTGGGTCATCCTACTAGGGAATCACTGCCCTATATGCACTATACACAACACATAGACACTATACACAACACATAGACACTATACACAACATATAGACACTATACACAACATAGACACTATACACAACATAGACACTATACACAACATATAGACACTATACACAACACATAGACACTATACACAACATATAGACACTATACACAATATATAGACACTATACACAACATATAGACACTATACACAACATAGACACTATACACAACATAGACACTATACACAATATATAGACACTATACACAACATATAGACACTATACACAACATAGACACTATACACAACATATAGACACTATACACAATATATAGATAATATACACAACATATAGGCACTACACACAATATATAGATAATATACACAACATATAGACACTATACACAATATATAGATAATATACACAACATATAGACACTATACACAATATATAGATAATATACACAACATATAGGCACTACACACAACATATAGACACTATACACAACATATAGACACTATACACAACATAGACACTATAAACAACATATAGACACTACACACAATATATAGATAATATACACAACATATAAACACTATACACAACATATAGACACTATACACAACATAGACACTATAAACAACATATAGACACTACACATAATATATAGATAATATACACAACATATAGACACTATACACAATACTGTATATAGATAACAGATAATATACACAATATATAAACTATACACAACATAGACACTATAAACAACATATACACACACTATCCACAATATATAGATAATATACACAACATATAGACACTACACACAATATATAGATAATATACACAACATATAAACACTAAACACAACATATATACATTATACACAATATATAGATAATAGATAATATACTTAACATATAGCTACTATACACAACATATAGATGCTATACACAACATGTAGACACTATAAACAACATAGACACTACACACAATATATAGATAATTACATAACATATAAACACTATATACAACATATAGACACTATAAAGAAAATATAGACACTATAAACAACATATAGATAATAGATAATATACACAACATATAAACACTATACACAACATATAGACATTATACACAATATATAGATAATAGACAATATACATAACATATAGCTACTATACACAACATATAGATGCTATACACAACATGTAGACACTATACACGATATATAGACAGTATACACAGCATATAGACACTGTACACAATATATAGACAAAATACAGAACATATAGACAGTATGCACAATATATTGACAATATACACAACATATAGACACTATACTCAATATATAAAACATATAGACACTATACACAGTATATAGACACAATAGATATATAATAGACAATATACACGACATAAAAAATATACACAACATATAGATAATAGACAATATACACAATATATAGATAATAGACAATATACACAACATATAGACACTATACCCAATATATAAAACATATAGACACTATACACAGTATATAGAGACAATAGATAAATAATAGACAATACACACAATATATAGACACTATATACAATATAAAGATAATAGACAATATACACAACATATAGATAATAGACAATATACACAGTTTATAGACACAATAGATAAATAATAGACAATACACACAATATATAGACACTATATACAATATAAAGATAATAGACAATATACACAACATACAGATAATAGACACTATATACAATATATAAACACTATACACAACATATTGACACTATATACAATATATAACGATAATAGATACTATACACAACATATAGATAATATACACATACATCACACACATACTCAACTGATATACGGTGCTCCATGCACAACTGTACATTGAATATTACATCGTTATAATTAGCATGTATGCAGAAATTGTCTATGTGTGTATATGCAACATATCACAAAGTAATGAGAGATCTATGTAAACATATTTATTTATTGATATATACGTTTGTTACATGTATACTTTTTTTATTAATGTTAAATTATAATTATTACATGAAATTATATAAATATGTATATGTGTATTTACATGGGCATTTACTGTGTGTATTGTGTGAAGTATTCTGATTATATAGTTAGGTAGGTAGATTTGCAAAGTTGTACGCATTTACATATTACATTTGTATGTACATTTTGATTCATGCATAAATATATTGTGTACTTTTTTTGTAATAGATAGACTGATAGATAAGAGATAGACGGTCAGATGGATAGAGAGATCTGGCAGAGGGCTCAACATTATTATTAAATTGTATAATTGATAGATATATATTTGTTTTTAAATCTTAAATTTAAATCTTAAAATGAAGGTTGTATATATATAAATTTCATTTTAACTAACATATAATAGCAGAAGTTCCTGCTGCAGCAGTTGATATGACAATGTACTTGGAGTAATTTACTAAATAATAATAGTGCAGTTTTCTTATAATAATTAGATCATTTTAAAATGAAATTGTACTTTGTCTAGTTTACTGACAGTAAATAATAATAATCGCCATGTAACAGCCCTGGGAGTGGGGTGCAGGGTCAGTGTCCCCACGTCCTGTGTCACCAGCAGTGTCAGTGTGCAGCCTGGGGAGGGGCTCTGAGGGTTTGGGAGGAGCCAGGATGCACAAATATTGTGTGTACAAACGAATCGTACAATACAGATCTGCACCAATATAGGCTGAATGCGATCTGCAAGATTTTGTGCTAATAACTTAAGTGATTAACTTTTTTGTAAATGTAATACGATTCCTATTATTACTTGTATTCCTATTACAATGATCACTACATAGTATAAATACACACACACACGCACACGCACACACACACACGCACACACACACACGCACACACACGCACACACACACACACACACACACACACACACACACACACACACACACACACACACACACACACACACACACACACAGGTATTTCGAACATAATGGAAATGTAAATTGTATCAATCTGTCTGCTGTATATACATGCACGTTAATGTCTGTAAGGCGCTGTGCTATATGATGGCGCTATGCAAGTCATATAAATACATGTAAACGTGTAGATATACAGTGTACACACACACACACACACACACACACACACACACACATATGAGCACACATACGGTTTTTCTCTGCTAATTTTTACTTTTGCATTATTCAGTGCTTTTATATATATATATATATATATATATATATATATATATATATATATATATATATATATATATATGCTTCTTTATTGATCTATCTATCTATCTATCTATCTATCTATCTATCTATCTATAGTATACCGAACACCATCACATATATATTATTATTATTATTATTATTATTATTATTATTATTATTATTATTAGGCGCATATTTATGTATAAATTGGGGAAACAGGGTCACTGCAATCCATGGCCTAAAGTTTTTTGGGTTTTTTTTCACAAGTAGCTGATACATTCATATATCCATCTATGATACTTGGGTAGATAATAAATGATAGATAGAAGATGGATAGATAGAAGATGGATAGATAGAAGATGGATAGATAGATAATAAATAGATAGAGGGATAGATAGATAGAGGGATATATAGATGGATATATAGATAGATAGAGATAGATAGATGGATATATAGATAGATAGAGATAGATAGATGGATAGATAGAGGGATAGATAGATAGATAGTTAGATGGATGGTAGATAAAAAAGCTAAAAAAAAATAGATCTTAGATAGCTTCACGATAGATGAAAGATAACAGATGATACAGATATAGATAGATGAGTGAAATATATAGCTGATTCTTCTAAATGTTATTGTATAAACTACATACGTGATTACATTTCCTTTTACAGCAGCTCTTATATGTTTGTAGATGTGATATATCTGGAGCGAAATAAGCTACATAAATAAACAATTAGAGAAATAGAAAGATACAAATCAGATGAATATGAGTAAGATGTATATTATCTATCTATCTATCCCTCTATCTATCTATCTAGCTATCTAGCTATCTATCCCTCTATCTATCCCTCTATCTATCTATCCCTCTATCTATCTATCTATCTATCTATCTATCTATCTATCTATCTATCTATCTATCTATCTATCTATCTATCTATCCATCTCTCTATCTATCCCTCTATCTATCTATCTATCCCTCTATCTATCTATCTATCTATCTATCTATCTATCTATCTATCTATCTATCTCTCTATCTATCCCTCTATCCCTCTATCTATCTATCTATCTATCTATCTATCTATCTATCTATCTATCTATCTATCTATCTATCTATCTATCTATCTATCTATCTATCTATCTATCCCTCTATCTATCTATCTATCCATCTATCCATCTATCCATCTGTCTATCCATCCATCCATCTATCCATCCATCCATCTATCTATCTATCTATCTATCTATCTATCTATCTATCTATCTATCTATCTATCTATCTATCTATCTATCTATCTATCTATCTATCTATCCATCTATCTATCCATCCCTCTATCTGTCTATACCTCTATCTATCCATCCATCCATCTATCTCTCTCTCTATCTAATCTAATCTAATCTATCTATCTATCTATCTATCTATCTATCTATCTATCTATCTATCTATCTCTCTTCCCCATCTGCAGTCTTCTGGAGATATACACTGAGTGATCAGCTCTTGTCCCTTCTCCCCACTGAAAAATTAACTTCTCAGACCAGAATTAACTTGTGACCTCTGTGCTGGGGCTGCGGTGCTGATCACAGCCGCCTCCCCCTCCCTCACCTTCATCATTCCTCTATATGTAGCCGGGAATGATCCAGATAATGGCGGTATAGAGGGCGCATACAGTCACACACAGCAGGAGGGCCGGGGACCGTGAGCAGGAGGCAGTGTGCGGCCGGCTATGGCGCCGGTACAGATACTACACATACATACATGCATATATATACATGTATATATATATATATATATATATATATATATATATATATATATATATATATATATATATATATATATATTTATTTTTTTTTCTTTTATCGTGTATGCCCGGATGGACACCAGTAATCCTTCCATGTCTCCAATGTTCCTGTGCTGTAATTCTAGCTCTGCTTTTGCTTTTACTTGCTTTCTTAAACTCTTGTAAAGTTGCATTATATATATACACGCGCACACACACACACACACACACACACACACACTGTATTACATGTTATTAGGACATACACAATATACATTTGGAAAACACTAAATGATATCATTATTTTTCTCACTTTGGGTCCCATCACATTATAGTATTATAACTGGCAGGTAATGATGGTAATATCATGGCTGACATGTAAAAGATATTTTTTCACAGTGGTTTTATGTCTTTCAGTATATAATTATTGAATGCTCTGCTGTTATTATGGGGAGTGGATCATTTTGTATTATGCAGTGTCCTTTTGGTGCCATTATAAAGTGGTATTTGTATAGCTTATTATTTCTGGCTTATATAAAAGTAGTACAGAGTCATTTTTAGGGTTTACATATAATTTAGTAGTATTATTATAACCAGCCTGTATTATGGAGTGGTTATAGCAGACATGTAGTGAAATATGTTATCATGATAGGAAATATATATATAATAATGGCAGCACGCAGGGTATCATTTCAGCCCAAATGGCAGTATTATATTATTATATTCACCATGTGACAATGCTAGTACATAGTAAATAAAGGCAAAACAAATAGTATTATTAGTCACCATGTAATTGTGTAATAGTACTATAATAATAGTAATATAAAGTAATTGTGTAATAGTACTATAAATCATGGTAATACATTGAGGCATTATTATAGCACTTACTAATGATGCCATGTACTGATATTATTACAGTTGGTACATAGTAATGATATTATGTTTGTTGTGGCATTATAATGACTGGCATGTAATAATCATAGCATACAGCAGTATTATTGGAGCTAATGATAACATGTTCTGACATTATTACAGCTGCTGTATACAAATATTACAAAATATAATATATTAAGCTATTTGATATAGTAATGATAAAGACAGTGGTAATATTACTGACATGTATAGTAATAGTAGTGGAATTAATTAACATCTAAAAATGAAAGTATATAAATATAATATATAGATAGTATTTATTGCACTGATCTAGCATAGACTTATAGTAATATATAGTGGTATCATAATAGCTAAGCTATGGCTATGGTAATGGTGATTTCTACTTATTGTTTGCTCTGCTTTGTAGAACAATTAGTATGATGCCTTTATATTTAATATTTATAGCTATTATTAATATTAGACCTAATATATATTATTAATAGAATTTATGTTCGAACACAATCATGGAAATATGTAGAAACAATTTAAGTTAGTGGTGATAATAATTCTGGGGCATTTAAAAAAATAAAATAGAAAAATAACTATACATGTATATATATATATATATATATATATATATATATATATATATATATATAGGTTTTTTTGTTGTTTTTTTTTGGAGGGGAGGTAATTATTGCACAATGTGTATTTTTATATAAATAAAAACTAAAATAAATATATTCTAGAATAGATAGCGATGAGGACATATTCTGGGGCATTTAAAAAAAAAATAAAAATATATATATATATATATATATATATACACACACATGCACATTATATATGTATATTTTGTTATTTGTTTTTTTGAGGGGGAGTAGTTATTGTGCAATGTATATTTGTATATCAAATACAAACTAAAATAACTGATATATAATAGATAGAGATGAGGACACATTCTAGGCCATCTAAAAAAAAAATAAGTTAAAAAAAAATTAACTATATATACATTTTTTTTATTTTTTTTTTGAGGGGGGGGCAATTATTGTACAATGTATATTTTTATATCAAATAAATACTAAACTAAATATATTATATAATAGAGATGTGGACATATTCTAGGGCATGTAAAAAAATAAATAAAGAAATAAATATAATATAAATATATATATATATATATATATATATATATATATATATATATATATATATATATATATATATATATATAATGTATTTATTTTTGTAGGGGGTAATTATTGTACAAGGTGTATTTTTATATAAAATAAAAACTAAAATAAATATATTATATAACAGATAGAGATGAGGACATTTCAACCAATCCTCAGCGATCCAGCATCTGAAATTGAAATTAGTTTTTGGGTGGATTTAGCAGAATAAAGGAAAATTGTTTTTACTTTTTGCATTGAATGGTCGGTGATTTGTGAACTGACTTTTCCTGGTGAATTTCTCATCTCTTGTAATGGCTAAAATAGTCCTAAAGAAGCATATGGTGATACAGTATATATTTGTAATAATATGTATAACACCTATACAAAATATAAGATCTTTATGGGGTTTGTGTGTTTTCCCTGTGTTTTTATGTTTTTTTTTTGTGGATTATTCTATTTCCTTCCACACTCACAGTTCATTGATTCCTATGAAATTAGCCCAAATGTGAGTGTCTGTGATGGGAACTTTAGACTTTGATCTTCCGACAGAGATGTATTATGGAAAATCTGCACAATATGATGGTTTTATCATATGGTAAAATGTATAATAGTTAGTGATGGGCGAATAGAAACTATTTGTGTTCGGATTATGCGTAACAAATCCCAAAATACTATTCCGGTATTCGTTACGAATAATGAACCTAATGCAAGTCAATGGGGAACCTGAATATTTTTCTTGTCGCGATGAATACTGGAATAGTATTTCGGTGTTCGGTAAGCATTATCTAAACACGAATAGTTACTATTCGCCCATCACTAATAAGAGCATAATCATAGCATATAGAGGTATTATTATACCTAGCCCATGATAATGGTAAAATGATGAGCTTATTTTAGCCTTCTTCATTCTTTGATGATCTATTTTTTTTATTATTTGCCTTTGAATAGATCCCAGCCCCCCAGATGAAGACCCAAAATGTGATCAGCTCCTCCTGGAGGCCCCAAAACAGAGGAAAAAGCGTTCCAGAGCGGCCTTCTCCCATGCCCAGGTCTTTGAGTTGGAGAGACGTTTTAACCACCAACGTTACCTGTCTGGCCCAGAACGTGCTGACTTAGCAGCCTCTCTGAAGCTCACGGAGACCCAGGTCAAGATCTGGTTCCAGAACCGGCGCTATAAGACCAAACGAAGACAAATGGCGGCAGATTTATTGGCTGCAGCTCCAGCTGCCAAGAAGGTGGCCGTAAAAGTTCTGGTGAGGGACGATCAGAGGCAGTACCAGCCTGGAGAAGTACTGAGACCTTCCTTACTGCCTCTACAGCCTCCTTACTACTACCCCTACTACTGTGCCCTGCCAGGCTGGACCATTTCTGCAGCTGCAGTCGCCGCCTGCACTGGGGGGACCCCCTAACACGAATGAGGTTTCTGAAAATATTTATTTGTCCTTACTGTCCCCCTAAGGACAGGGGGAGCCAAATATTACCCCCTGTCATCCTGCTGACCTCATAATAAGTCTTTAATCTGAAGGACAAGACTTTCCGAGGATCAGCATGTGCAGGCCTTGTCCATGGTATCCATGCTGTCCATACTATGTATAGGTTTTATATATAGATATACATTTTTTTAGATACAAATATTTTTATGGACTGGTGTTATGCTGGTTGGGAACCAGTAAAAAAGGGTGCTAGTGGAAAACGTCTGGACACCCAGTCCCTAAATGAACGCAAACTCTTGGACCCCAGTTGGTTTATAAGATCTTTTGAGTATTTTCCACTAATTCTTCTACTCGCCTCGTCGCCGAGCAATGTTTGACTTTCCTGGCACTTTTTCTAGTATAAATATACATATTTTCATATCTAATGTGAAGGTGTTTTTACATAGACATTGGGGGGGGGGGGGGGGGGGTTCTCAACCGGGACGTTATCTTTTAAGAAAATCTGAACTGTATCTTCCATGGGAAGGGTGTAATCTTCATCACCCAGGCTGACAGGCAGCCTATAGACATTGTGCACTCAGCCAGATCATTTATCCAAAAGGCTTTGTGAATATTTTTTTAAGATGCTATACTTTTTTTTTTCTAATTTATAAACTACAATTTAAAAAAAAAAAAAAGTCTTGTGTTTTCTTCTTGGCCAAGAATGTGGTAGTGCTGAGGTCTGCCTTCTCGACGGTAGCGATGCCGTCTGCGTTCAGACTATATTTATTTATCACCATTTTGCTTGATTTTTCCCAATTACGATAGTTTTTGGATTTGATTGTAGAGTAATTTCAATTTAATTTGTAATTAATGCAGTATAATGTAATATTTTTTTTTATGAGGGGTTTGAATCTAATATAAATGGAATCTTAAGGTTACGATTTCTTGACTAAATGTGTAGATGAGCCCTAATATAAATTCCTCCGAAAAGTAGACGCAGACCTAAGGGGCGTGAGACAACTTTGTTTCTTGTAATAATAATAATAATAATCTTTATTTCTATAGCGCCAACATATTCCAACGCGCTTTAGAATTCAGAGGTTCATACAAAAGCAAAAGCTATTGAAAATACAATAATTAGAGCAAAAATATAGACAACCCTGCTCGTAAGAGCTTACATCTACAATGAGGTGGGGTGGGGGTGACAAGGTACAGGTACTTATTCACAACATTCCAGCCATCTCAAAATATGGGGTTAGACAAAGGCTCAATAAACCAGTCGTCAGACAATCTGTTGTGGTGCAGTTTGACGGAGAATTATGGTCCGAGAAGCAGTGGAGGGACTCTGATAATTAAATTTGATTAGGGAGTGAGATAGGTCACCATAAAAAGATGTGTTTTTAGGGAGTGTCTGAAGCTGAGTAGGTTGGGATTTTTCCTAGTTTCTTGGGGTAGAGCATTCCAGAAGATTGGTGCAACTCAGGAGAAGTCTTGGAGCCGGGAGTGGAAGGTTCAGATTAGTGGGATATATTTGTCATCCAAAAAGTTTATTACAAACAATTTGATTGATCGATAATTATTTTTTTTGTGCAGCTGTGGAGGTGAGGGGGGTTATTTTGATGATTTATTGACCTTCGTCATTTTATTACGTGAGAATCAAGCCTCATTCAGACGTCCGTTTTTCATGTGTTCTATTAATATTTTTCACAGCTAGAACAGCGACCACGTATAGTCTATTCGCTATTCACAAGTTGCTGTTTTGTATTTTTTTATTTTTGCCGACTGAGTGTTCATAAAAATTTACCCCAAAAACTAAGATATCCATTTTTAATTTGAGCCACGGATAAAACTCGCCCTTGTAACTCAATTGGTCTGTAAGAAAAACACAACGCAATATCGGAGTCCGCTTTTACTGTTTAATGGGTAAGAGACACTTGGAGTTACTTTTGCATACGAGAAAAGACAAATGTCACACAGATGTCAAAAACGGACACAAGATCTAAAGATGGATTAAAAAAGGATTCTGCACAGTGATGAAAAACAGACTTTTTTTTCCTCGTATGCAAAATTTTTTTTCAAAAATTGATGTCTTAATGAGGCCTACACAGGGGCGGACAGATCATTGGTGCAGTCTGTGCAGCCACACAGGGGCACAAGAGGTTTGGGGGGCCATTTCTACCCCCAAAGCAGAAGGAATTGTGATTTTGTGCTGCAAAGGGCCCATTTATTGTTCTTGCAAAGGGGTCCTTTTCTGTCTTTGTCCACCATGTAGGTATTTTGTTTCGGGAGCTCTTATTATTTCCTAATTAAAGAAGATTGCTATACAAATGATGCGGATAATATCCCAATTAGTGTAGTTACTCTTTACT
The DNA here is from genome assembly GCF_048569485.1 of Anomaloglossus baeobatrachus. Taxonomy (NCBI): domain Eukaryota; kingdom Metazoa; phylum Chordata; class Amphibia; order Anura; family Aromobatidae; genus Anomaloglossus; species Anomaloglossus baeobatrachus. Next base: position 84,590,005 of record NC_134353.1, on the reverse strand, counting down.
TATAGTAGTATACAGATGTATACCAGCAATGCTAGTATCCTGTAGTAATGTAGACATCCGCATTGTTTCCTTAGTGTAAATGGTTCTGTAGGCTTGAGCCAAAATGTCGCATTCCTATTCCTAGATAGATAACAGTAACATAACAGTGTATTCCAATTGATTTTAAAATCTTTATTCTAATATTTGAGAGCAGGGGTGCTCAGCCATGGACCCGGGGGCCACACTCGTCCATGATGCCATTCTGTGATGCCCCCAATGATCTCTGACTCACATTGTGGGGATAGCAGCATTTCAGTATTTATAAGCCAAAATCAGGAGTGGGTGATAAATACATAAGAAAGAATAATCAAACGTGGGATTTTGGCCTAATAGTGATGAGTGGGCACTACCATGCTCAGGTGCTCTGTACTCGTAACTAGTGATGAGCGGGCACTACTATGCTCTCAGGTGTTCGGTACTCATAACTAGTGATAAGTGAGCACGGATCCGGGGGTAGTGTCTGTTCGTGGCTCGAGGGTCTCCGGACCCGGGGGCTTAGGGGCCACACTCTAAAGTAAAAGGGGGTATGTACAGGGGGGTATAGTTCGCACACCCGTGGTGTGCGATAACTGGGAGTACTGCCGCTGCTGTTGAGAGTACCTGTGGTGATGGAGTGGGGCAGCAAGGTGTCATTGCCCTCCACGGGTAGGGTTAGGCCCCGGGACTCTGGATGATGCTATTAGGTGCCGTGAAGGGGAAATCACTCAGGTACTCACTCATAAGCAGACGCTGACAACCGGGTAAACCAAGTCTCTGGGTGCCACTGCCTCTCAAAGGGGAGCTCGTCCGGGTCCCGTCCCCTGCAGTGCTGCCTGGTGATCCGTGACCTGCCTCCTGGCACAAAGTTTAAATTCACCATAGTGGCCCAGTAGTCTGGAACTTGCTGGGCCCCGCTCCCCACTGTGGCTAAGTGTGGGAGCCTGTTCTCAGGGCTCACGCTTGGGATTTTAGTGGGCTGCTTGTATGGAAGGCCCTATCCCCCTTGTTGCGCTAGTGCCCTGATTCTGGAGCGAGTGGGAACAGTCCATAAAGGCTCCGCTCTCCGCAGGTTAATTGCTAGGTTGCCTGAAGCTTCTCCTCGACCTAGGGTCCATGTACCCCGCCGTGCCTTCGGTCCCGAACCGGTGTTAGCACTAGGCTGCTGACCGTTCTCTCTAACAGGTCCAGACACCTTCCTTGCCTCAATCCCCTGCGACCGGAGGTCCGACTCCTCTAGGTCCAGACCACCGTTTGCAACTTAGATAGCTTCTCCTGGGAGCCACTACTCCCAACCTCCTCCACTTCACTACTCCTCTTCACTACTCCTTCTTTACTACCCCTCTACACTCCTCACCTCCCCTCCTGACCCCTAGGTGGGCAACCCTATTCCGCTCAAGCCGCCCATTGGTGTGCCTGGTGGGTGTGGTGCAGGGTGTATCTAGGATTTGATTCGCTGTTGGAGGCAACACTGTACGATGGGGACCCAGAACCATGAGGGATTTGAATACTGTACTAAAGAGAAAGAGCTTGCAATACCCTGTGATGACCTGATAGTCCAGGGGCGTCACAACACGTGTCCAACTGCTTGTTACGAGTACAGAGGACCTGAGCATGGTAGTGCTCGCTCATCACTAATCATTAGCTAAGTAAATGACAAAACTTCTCCTATACCTTGTAATGTTAAACACATACAGCACTTGGATTATACACAGACGCCATCCGTGTATGTGTTTTTCACAGACCCATAGACTTGTAATGGCCCCTGTCATCCATGCTGCCGTAAAATAGACGCGTCTGTGGGTTTTACACGGACACAAGGTCCGTGAGAAAACACAGACATGTGAATAACACCATAGGTTATAATGGGTACCTGTGGTATTCATAAGAAACATGGATACAACATGTATGTGTCACACAGACGTGTCAGTGAGGCTGGCTGTTTTAATTAGTGATGGACCCTATCTGCCCCTTACATTTGGTTTCTTTTGGCCTGACAGAGGCAGGTCTGATAGAAATGGTTAGGTTCCATTCAGACAAAGATGAGCCTAAGGGGTACTTTGCACTCTGCGACATTGCAAGCCGATGCTGCGATGCCAAGTGCGATAGTACCCGCTCCTGTCGCAGCAGCGATATCATTGTGATATCTGCCGTAGCGAACATCATCGCTACAGCAGCTTCACATGCACTCACCTGCCCTGCGACGTCGCTCTGGCCGGCGACCTGCCTCCATGTTAAGGGGGCGGGTCGTGCGGCGTTACTGCGACGTCATGCGGCAGGCGGCCAATAGGAGCGGAGGGGCGGAGATGAGCGGGATGTAAACATCCCGCCCACCTCCTTCCTTCCGCATATCCTACGGGAGCCGCGGTGACGCAGGTAGGAGATGTTCCTCGCTCCTGCGACTTCACACACAGCGATGTGTGCTGCCGCAGGAGCGAGGAACAACATCGGACCATCGCATCAGCGTAATTATGGAATTCGCCGACGCTACACCGATGATACGATTACGACGCTTTTGCGCTCATTAATCGTATCATCTAGGATTTACACACTACGATGTCGCAGGCGATGCCGAATGTACGTCACTTTCAATTTGACCCCCACCGACATCGCACCTGCGATGTCGTAGTGTGCAAAGTACAGTTTGCCCATATCTAGCCGCACATGGAAGCAGCGATACCAAATGTTACTCTCCTTTTGTATCATGGTTATTATTTTTTTTTAATACACTCTTTACTCCCTTTAATATACTTGAACCTGTGACTGATCACTTTTTTTTTTTTTTATTAAACTGCAAAGTCACAATATTACAATATGTAGGTAAAAACACGAGGCCCACAAGAGTCCCAAGAGAATAACCATGAGGGTCATCAGCATGGCCACCATGGCAACCCATTGACATTGCAGGGGGGACATACAGACACCTGAAATAGTGGTTCATCACCTTGATTTTGTGCCTTAATTACCGCTGTCAGAAAATAGTAGCAGTATTTAGCGTAACGGTGGTTTCTGGAGAACCTGCAGCAGGATGTCGGTTTCGGCCTTTAGATTTTCCCTCCTCTCCATAGAAGCTTATGAGCACCAAGCACCATAAACACTTCACAACCTTGGATGTAAAGGTACATATATGATTGTGCCCCTCCATTTAATGCGGGCCCCCATGTTGCCCTACAGATTTTGTTTGATTTCATCAGTAGACATGTACCTCTACACTAGCGGGTGGATCGGAGATCCACCCGTGCCTGTTATCTAGCTAAATCCACTGTCAATCTCTGACAGTGGGATTTAACGTACTTCGGTGGGGAGCGTGTCATTCCCTGCTCTCAATGGTGGCCCTGTGACATCATCACGGGGCGCCGATGGGTTGTCATGACAGCCCGGGGTCAGCTGATGGCCCTGTATCTGTCATGATGTAGTTCCTCTGAGCTCCGGTGTTCAAAGGAAGACAGCATTTCTGCTGTTCAAAGCTGTGCTAATGCCCTACTGTATACAGCACACATGACCAGAAAATTGCAGCTTCAAGTTCCCTAAGGGGACTAGTAAAATCACTAAAAAGTGTAAAAAACAGATTTTAAAAATATAAAAAATTTAAAAAACTACACAAAAAGTACAAATCACCCGCCTTTTGCCCCATTGAAAATAAAACAACTGAAAAAACCCAACCTCCCACATATTTGGTATTGTGTTCAGAAATCAATCAAAATACAAAATAAATTAATCTGATTAACCTGGTAAAAGGTGTAACAAGGAAAAAAAGTCAAAACACCAAAATTACTTCTTTTTGGTCATTGTAATAAAATGCAATAACAGGTGGTCAACACATCACATCTGCACAATAATGGTATAATTAAAAACGCCGGCTCAGCTCAGGATGCAAAAAATAAGTCATCACTGAGCCCCAGATCCCGAAAAATGAGAACGTTACGGGGCTCGGAAAATGTCGACAAAAGCGAAATTCATTTTTTTGACAAATTTCTACACTTATTTTCACCACTTAAGTACAAAAAACCCCAAAACTATACATGTTTGATATGTACGAACTCAAACAGACCTAGGGAATCATATTGCCAAGTCAAATTTCCATATAGTAAAAATAATAAATAAAAAAACCCAAAACTTTGTGGAATTGCTCGTTTTTTGCAATTTCACCGCACTTGGAATTTTTTTTAACATTTTCCTCTAAAATATATGGCAGAATGAATAGGATCAATCAAAAGTGCAACTCGTCCTGCAAAAAACAAACCCTCATATGGCTGTATTGACGGAGAAATAAAAAACTTATGGCTCGTGTAAGAAGAGGAGGAAAAAAACAAAACAAAAAAAATTGGAAAATCGCTGGGTGGTGAAAGGGTTAAGGGCTTCACAGCAGCAATCAGAGCTAGCTCCATTCACTGCTGGCTGTATAACACAGCCTGCATCTGACATTTATGGAGTGTGGGCAAAAGGGAGGATAAGTACAATGGAATTTTAAAACTCTTTTCAATCTTGTACACACTCCCGTGTTTGGCTAAAAATAAAATATCACAAACATTTACCAATAAATTCATTGTAATATAACCATCTACAATCATCATACTGTAAAAAGCAATATACTGTAGCAATATAATACACAACTTTACAAGTTACATTATATGCACTATAGCAAAAGAACAATTATACTGTACACAGTATCAGAGAGATTATCTATAGACACAGTATCAGAGAGATTATCTATAGACACAGTATCAGAGAGATTATCTATAGACACAGTATCAGTGAGATTATCTATGGACACAGTATCAGAGAGATTATCTATAGACACAGTATCAGAGAGATTATCTATAGACACAGTATCAGAGAGATTATCTATAGACACAGTATCAGAGAGATTATGGACACAGTATCAGAGAGATTATCTATAGACACAGTATCAGTGAAATTATCTATAGACACAGTATCAGAGAGATTATCTATAGACACAGTATCAGAGAGATTATCTATAGACACAGTATCAGAGAGATTATCTATAGACACAGTATCAGAGAGATTATCTATAGACACAGTATCAGTGAGATTATCTATGGACACAGTATCAGAGAGATTATCTATAGACACAGTATCAGAGAGATTATCTATAGACACAGTATCAGAGAGATTATCTATAGACACAGTATCAGAGAGATTATCTATAGACACAGTATCAGAGAGATTATGGACACAGTATCAGAGAGATTATCTATAGACACAGTAACAGAGAGATTATCTATAGACACAGTATCAGAGAGATTATCTATAGACACAGTATCAGAGAGATTATCTATAGACACAGTATCAGAGAGATTATGGACACAGTATCAGAGAGATTATCTATAGAAACAGTATCAGAGAGATTATCTATAGACACAGTATCAGAGAGATTATCTATAGACACAGTATCAGAGAGATTATGGACACAGTATCAGAGAGATTATCTATAGACACAGTATCAGAGAGATTATCTATAGACACAGTAACAGAGAGATTATCTATAGACACAGTATCAGTGAAATTATCTATAGACACAGTATCAGAGAGATTATCTATAGACACTGTATCAGAGAGATTATATATAGACACAGTATCAGAGAGATTATCTATAGACACAGTATAAGAGATATTATCTATAGACACAGTATCAGAGAGATTATCTATAGACACAGTATCAGAGATGTTATCTATAGACACAGTATTAGAGATATCTATAGACACAGTATCAGAGAGATTATCTATAGACACAGTGTCAGAGAGATTATCTATAGACACAGTATCAGAGAGATTATCTATAGACACAGTATCAGAGATATCTATAGACACAGTATCAGAGATATCTATAGACACAGTATCAGAGAGATTATCTATAGACACAGTATCAGAGAGATTATCTATAGACACAGTATCAGAGAGATTATCTATAGACACAGTATCAGAGAGATTATCTATAGACAGTATCAGAGAGATTATGGACACAGTATCAGAGAGATTATCTATAGACACAGTATCAGAGAGATTATCTATAGACACAGTAACAGAGAGATTATCTATAGACACAGTATCAGAGAGATTATCTATAGACACAGTATCAGAGAGATTATCTATAGTCACAGTATCAGAGATATTATCTATAGACACAGTATCAGAGAGATTATCTATAGACACAGTATCAGAGAGATTATCTATAGACACAGTATCAGAGAGATTATAGACACAGTATCAGAGAGATTATCTATGAACACAATATCAGAGAGATTATCTATAGACACAGTATCAGAGAGATTATAGACACAGTATCAGAGATATTATCTATAGACACAGTATCAGAAAGATTATAGACACAGTATCAGAGAGATTATCTATAGACACAGTATCAGAGAGATTATAGACACAGCATCAGAGAGATTATCTATAGACACAGCATCAGAGATATTATCTATAGACACAGTAATAGAGAGATTATCTATAGACACAGTATCAGAGAGATTATCTATAGACACAGTAATAGAGAGATTATCTATAGACACAGTATCAGAGAGATTATCTATAGACACAGTGTCAGAGATATCTATAGACACAGTATCAGAGAGATTATCTATAGACAGTATCAGAGAGATTATCTATAGACAGTATCAGAGAGATTATGGACACAGTATCAGAGAGATTATCTATAGACACAGTATCAGTGAAATTATCTATAGACACAGTATCAGAGAGATTATCTATAGACACAGTATCAGAGAGATTATATATAGACACAGTATCAGAGAGATTATCTATAGACACAGTATCAGAGATATTATCTATAGACACAGTATCAGAGAGATTATCTATAGACACAGTATCAGAGAGATTATCTATAGACACAGTATCAGAGATATCTATAGACACAGTATCAGAGAGATTATGGACACAGTATCAGAGAGATTATCTATAGACACAGTATCAGTGAAATTATCTATAGACACAGTATCAGAGAGATTATCTATATACACAGTATCAGAGAGATTATATATAGACACAGTATCAGAGAGATTATCTATAGACACAGTATCAGAGATATTATCTATAGACACAGTATCAGAGAGATTATCTATAGACAGTATCAGAGAGATTATGGACACAGTATCAGAGAGATTAACTATAGACACAGTATCAGTGAAATTATCTATAGACACAGTATCAGAGAGATTATCTATAGACACTGTATCAGAGAGATTATATATAGACACAGTACCAGAGAGATTATCTATAGACACAGTATCAGAGAGATTATATATAGACACAGTATCAGAGAGATTATCTATAGACACAGTATCAGAGATATTATCTATAGACACAGTATTAGAGATATCTATAGACACAGTATCAGAGAGATTATCTATAGACACAGTGTCAGAGAGATTATCTATAGACACAGTATCAGAGAGATTATCTATAGACACAGTATCAGAGATATCTATAGACACAGTATCAGAGATATCTATAGACACAGTATCAGAGAGATTATCTATAGACACAGTGTCAGAGATATCTATAGACACAGTATCAGAGATATCTATAGACACAGTATCAGAGAGATTATCTATAGACACAGTGTCAGAGAGATTATCTATAGACAGTATCAGAGAGATTATCTATAGACACAGTATCAGAAAGATTATCTCTCGACACAGTAACAGAGAGTTTATCTATAGACACAGTATCAGAGATATTATCTATAGACACAGTATCAGAGAGATTATCTATAGACACAGTATCAGAGAGATTATCTATAGACACAGTATCAGAGAGATTATCTATAGACACAGTATCAGAGAGATTATCTATAGACACAGTATCAGTGAGATTATCTATGGACACAGTATCAGAGAGATTATCTATAGACACAGTATCAGAGAGATTATCTATAGACACAGTATCAGAGAGATTATCTATAGACACAGTATCAGAGAGATTATGGACACAGTATCAGAGAGATTATCTATAGACACAGTATCAGTGAAATTATCTATAGACACAGTATCAGAGAGATTATCTATAGACACAGTATCAGAGAGATTATCTATAGACACAGTATCAGAGAGATTATCTATAGACACAGTATCAGAGAGATTATCTATAGACACAGTATCAGTGAGATTATCTATGGACACAGTATCAGAGAGATTATCTATAGACACAGTATCAGAGAGATTATCTATAGACACAGTATCAGAGAGATTATCTATAGACACAGTATCAGAGAGATTATCTATAGACACAGTATCAGAGAGATTATGGACACAGTATCAGAGAGATTATCTATAGACACAGTAACAGAGAGATTATCTATAGACACAGTATCAGAGAGATTATCTATAGACACAGTATCAGAGAGATTATCTATAGACACAGTATCAGAGAGATTATGGACACAGTATCAGAGAGATTATCTATAGACACAGTATCAGAGAGATTATGGACACAGTATCAGAGAGATTATCTATAGACACAGTATCAGAGAGATTATCTATAGACACAGTAACAGAGAGATTATCTATAGACACAGTATCAGTGAAATTATCTATAGACACAGTATCAGAGAGATTATCTATAGACACTGTATCAGAGAGATTATATATAGACACAGTATCAGAGAGATTATCTATAGACACAGTATAAGAGATATTATCTATAGACACAGTATCAGAGAGATTATCTATAGACACAGTATCAGAGATGTTATCTATAGACACAGTATTAGAGATATCTATAGACACAGTATCAGAGAGATTATCTATAGACACAGTATCAGAGAGATTATCTATAGACACAGTGTCAGAGAGATTATCTATAGACACAGTATCAGAGAGATTATCTATAGACAGTATCAGAGAGATTATGGACACAGTATCAGAGAGATTATCTATAGACACAGTATCAGAGAGATTATCTATAGACACAGTAACAGAGAGATTATCTATAGACACAGTATCAGAGAGATTATCTATAGACACAGTATCAGAGAGATTATATATAGACACAGTATCAGAGAGATTATCTATAGACACAGTATCAGAGATATTATCTATAGACACAGTATCAGAGAGATTATCTATAGACACAGTATCAGAGAGATTATCTATAGACACAGTATCAGAGATATCTATAGACACAGTATCAGAGAGATTATGGACACAGTATCAGAGAGATTATCTATAGACACAGTATCAGTGAAATTATCTATAGACACAGTATCAGAGAGATTATCTATATACACAGTATCAGAGAGATTATATATAGACACAGTATCAGAGAGATTATCTATAGACACAGTATCAGAGATATTATCTATAGACACAGTATCAGAGAGATTATCTATAGACAGTATCAGAGAGATTATGGACACAGTATCAGAGAGATTAACTATAGACACAGTATCAGTGAAATTATCTATAGACACAGTATCAGAGAGATTATCTATAGACACTGTATCAGAGAGATTATATATAGACACAGTACCAGAGAGATTATCTATAGACACAGTATCAGAGAGATTATATATAGACACAGTATCAGAGAGATTATCTATAGACACAGTATCAGAGATATTATCTATAGACACAGTATTAGAGATATCTATAGACACAGTATCAGAGAGATTATCTATAGACACAGTGTCAGAGAGATTATCTATAGACACAGTATCAGAGAGATTATCTATAGACACAGTATCAGAGATATCTTTAGACACAGTATCAGAGATATCTATAGACACAGTATCAGAGAGATTATCTATAGACACAGTGTCAGAGATATCTATAGACACAGTATCAGAGATATCTATAGACACAGTATCAGAGAGATTATCTATAGACACAATGTCAGAGAGATTATCTATAGACAGTATCAGAGAGATTATCTATAGACACAGTATCAGAAAGATTATCTCTAGACACAGTAACAGAGAGTTTATCTATAGACACAGTATCAGAGATATTATCTATAGACACAGTATCAGAGAGATTATCTATAGACACAGTATCAGTGAGATTATTTATGGACACAGTATCAGAGAGATTATCTATAGACACAGTAATAGAGAGATTATCTATAGACACATTATCAGAGAGATTATCTATAGAGACAGTATCAGTGAGATTATCTATGGACACAGTATCAGTGAGATTATCTATGGACACAGTATCAGAGAGATTATCTATAGACACAGTATCAGAGAGATTATCTATAGACACAGTAATAGAGAGATTATCTATAGAGACAGTATCAGTGAGATTATCTATAGAGACAGTATCAGTGAGATTATCTGTGGACACAGTATCAGGGAGATTTAGTAGCCCACATTTAAGGGGGTATATGCTAGAAAATGGTGGCCCCATAAACCCACTGGAGTAACATGTGCCAAACATTTTGCATTTGTGCATAATAAATCTACACCAGGTGTATATATTTTCGCAATAGGTTCCTCTTATTTCCACTATCCACCATCCACTTTTTAGAAAAGTTGAAAATGTGAAGCAAAACTTTAAAAAGTTGCAATGTTTTGGTGTAAGTCTTGAGCAAAAAATATGTAACTTTCTGACGCTACACACAATGCTAAATTCCTCCCCTAGTGTTGCACATTTATCTCTATATTATGTGCCAATTTGGTGTGTAGACTATGTGCTTGTGCGCACGGTGTATTTATGATGCAGATTTGGTGCAGATTGTGGCACAAATCTGCTTGTCTATTTTCATGCCAGCAAAGTCAATGGGAATCCTCAAGCTCTGTACGCACATTGCTTATTTTTTCTTTGCAGATTTGGTGCAGAAAATCTGTCAATTGTTGGTGTTTTTTTTTTCCTGCGTTTTTAGCCCTTTTACTATTGACTTCATTACACAGAAACGCATGGCACCAAAAATCTACTACTATTGTTATTAGTATTGGTAGTGATTTGTACTATTTTAGTAAATTCTATATAGTAATTTCTTTGCCACTAATACGCTATGTGCGCACGTTGTAGATTTGGTGCATGCACCAAAAACGCATGCACCAAATCTACAACGAGCGCACATAGCGTATTAGTGGCAAAGAAATGACTATATAGAATTTACTAAAATAGTACAAATCACTACCAATACTAATAACAATTAGTGCCATCTATTACTAGGGCAGCGATATATCACAGTGGGTACATGGTGGCCATCTCTACGTGTGACACGTGATAGTGTCGGACGGTTTAGCGTTGCTGAAGGGGATACATTTCTATGCTGCGCACGATAATTGGGCACCGTGTAATTCGCAGTCAGTCTGTTCTCTTCATATGTTTATACAACCCTAAACTGAAAGTCACACTTTTTATTTGGAAAGTGCAAAGACTAATACTTGAGATTTCTTCTGAGGCATAAAAATAATAATGTAATAGGAAACAAGACTCACTCTTAAGTGTGGAGGAATGTGCGTGGGCTGCACTAGTGCCGGCGCTCCACACAGCATGGTGTATAAATAGATCATATATAACACCCCTGTATGGAGGAGCGCGGATCCCCAACACCCTAGCAGCTCCTTTTATTCCCCTATATAGAGCTTAATTTGTAATTTCATGACTTTTTTCAGCTCTTTCATTCACTTTTAGTTTCAAACCATGTCATATATGTTTGATGCCAAAAATGTTTTTTTTTGTCAGTAACTTATTTTGTTTACATTTTCTTGACCTTTTTGAAGTTCTTTAAAAAAGCCTACAGAGAAAATTGTAGAAGAAAAATAATTTTCTCGTGCATTTTGATTAAAAAAAAACAACAAACGCCACACATCACTGACTCCAAAAAAGCTGAGAAGTGCCACACAGAAAAAATATTGTGTGTGCAGAATACTTAGAAAATACCTAGAGGCGAAATTATTGCTCTCAATACATTACTACCTTGAAATGGCAGAAAATGTCATATTATTCCAATAATAATAATAATAATAATAATAATACTAATAATAATATCACATAGTTGAACAGATCACTGGTGTGGCCTGTACAGGGGACACAGTGTAAGGCCTAAAACACACTTCCGCATAAAAAACACATGTGTCACACATTCCGTTTTTCGGGTCCGTGTTCCGTTTTTATGGGCATTTCTCCGGTACGTATGACATCCGTGTGATGGCATATGCTTGCCGTGTGTGCGTGTGGAATGGCTGTGTATGCGTACGTGTAATGTCCATGTGAAATGTTCTGTGTGTGATGCACAATGTTGTGGATATATGTCGGCTGACAGCAGACAGAGTTGCGCGATGAGAATGAATGAACTCGGGTGAACGTCACCCAACTTCATTGTCATACTCTGTCTGGGTGTCGTGTACTGATTAGCGGTCACCCGTGAAGGACTCACCGGTGACCGCTAATCCCCTGAGTGACTGTAGTGAGCAGCGCGATTAGCACTGCTGTCACTCAGGTTACCCGCGGCTAGCTGGATCCTCCACCCGTGACCGCAACTCACCTGTGACTTCATCGCTGTCACTCGGGCGACTTGCAGTCATAGGTGGAGAATCCAGCGTTGGCCGCGAGTTACCTCAGTGACAGCACAGATGATCGCGATACTCACCTCAGTTGCTGCATGGATCTGGCAGGAGCGGCGGTGTTCTTCTGCCGCTCCTGTCACCTTCATGTAGCAGAGCTGGAAGCGACGTGGAACCTCCGTGGATTACGCCGGACATGTATGGGTATTTGGGGCATAATAAAGTGGTGAACGAGGATTTTTTTAGTGTTTATTATTTCAAATAAAGGATTTTTCGTTGTATGTGGTTATTTACTGTCACATACAGATTAATCATGGAAGGTATCTTGGGGAGACGCCTGCCATGATTAATCTAGGACTTATTGGCAGCTATGGGCTGCCATTAACTCCCTATTACCCCGATTGCTAACGCACCAGGGCAAATCGGGAAGAGCCGGGTAGAGTTCCAGAACTGTCGCATCGAATGGATGCGGCATTTTTTGGGTGGCTGCTGGCTGATATTGTTAGGCTGGGGGGCTCCCCATAACGTGGAGCTCCCCATCCTGAGAATACCAGCCTTCAGCCGGGTGACTTTACCCTGCCTGGTATCAAAATGGGGGTGGGGACCGCACGTCGGGTTTTTTTATGATTTATTTATTTTTTTTACTGCACAGTATACACCCGCCCACCGGCGGCTGTGATTGGTTGTAGTGAGACAGCTGTCACTCAGCAAGTGGGCTTGTCTAACTGCAACCAATCATAGGTGCCGGTGGGCGTGGAAAGCTGGGAATACGAGATTGATTAATGAGCGGCCGGCTTTTTCAAAATAGTAAAAGCCGCTGGAGCAGTGTGAACGCCGTGCAGCGCCGCGCCGGTGATCGGGGATCGGTAAGTATGAGAGAGGGGGGGAGACTGACCAACAGACAGAGAGAGGGACAGACAAGACAGAGAGAGGGACCGACCGATAGTGAGAGACCGACCGACGGACTGAGGGAGATTGACCGACATAGACAGAAAAAGAAAGAATGACCGACATCGCTACAAAAAAGCACAAAACGTACACGGAGCATACAGAGATACATTCGTGTCACGTACTTGTGCGCACCAAACCATTGACTTTCATGGTGTCCGTGTGTGCGTGTTCCGTGCAGGAAACGGACATGCTTCCGTGCAAAACGGAAACACATAAGGATCACGGACACGGACACACGGACATGATGACAAACGCAAGTTTGACCACAAACATAGATTAACATTGGTGCACGTTTTTCCGGGTCTCCAGTATATACGGAAACGGACAAAACACGGATGTTTTTAACGGATGTGTGTCGGAGGCCTAAGGCAGTGAAGGTATTAAGGTTAATCATGGTGATCTAAGATGGTGATAATCCTAGTGGCTTTGAGTAGTGAAAGTGTTACAGAACACTAATAGGATGAACTAAGTGTCCTCACTGTTTGGCTGGATTCACAGGATGGTACAGGATCTGATGCAAGAGCATCGGATGCGATATTCTAATGACCCTCGGCTCCCGCTGTGCTGCCAGCTGAAGGTAGAACTCATCCTCATTGATTAACCCCTCTGTTTGCTGCATGATTTCTCACACAAGCGTATGAATCAGACAAGTGCAATATGAGAAAATGTCGCATTGCACTTGGACCAATGTTATTCAATGAGGGAGAGCAGATGGTTAACTTTTTTCTCATCCAATTCCTTAATGAGAGAAAATTTGCAGCATGCTGCGATTGTCAGTAAGAGCCGTGTCACTCGCATCCATAAAAGTCTATGGGTGCAAGTGAAACATCAGACTGCATTCGGATGACATCTAAGTGCAGTGCGATAATCACATCAGCTGGCAATAGAGGAGATGGGGAGATTAATCCCTCCCTCTCCTCCGCAGTTGTGATCCAATCGCAGGATCAAATTACAGTTTGGATAACACTCAGCTCACGCTGGCAGCACAGCGGGAACCGAGGGTTGTTAGCATATCTCATCTGATGCACTCTCATCCGATGCCATATCATCATGTGAATCCAGGCTAAGTGTGACGCCCTGGACTAGCCAGGTAGTCACAGACAGGCCCGTGCACAAACACCCGTCCCCCTAAAAAGGTAACAGCAGCCAACCTAAAAACTTTGGTCACCCCTCTCGGGCCTTAACGTTCACACCAGGGGGCGGAGCCAGATGGTTGGCCACGCCCACCAAGGAGTTTGGATAGCCTGAGGCGGGAAAGACAGAGGCAGACGAGTTTTGGAGGTGAAAGAGAGAGGAGTAGAGAGTAGTAATGAGGAGCAAACGTCTGACAAGGGTCTGCGTCGTAGCCTGGACACCCTTTGGCCAAGAGGCAGATGGTGGTCACCCCCTGCAGGAGCTGGGAAGACAGCCTGGTGGAACCGTAAGGGACCGGGACAGGGTAGTGGCCCGCCGGTACCGAACCGGGGAACTGACTGGAAACCGGAGCACAGAGGGGGGTAGACCCTGAAACGAGGTCCCGAATCTACCGGACTAAGTTAATTCACTGATTGAGGTCTGGACTTTAGGTCCTTTCCCAACCAAGTCCCGAATGAAGACAACAGCCCAATGAGGGGGATAGAAAGCCACCGCTCAGGCAAAGAGATCCCACGGGCCAGCATCTGCGGGCAAACGGGCACACACACACCCGGGGAGCGGACTCCCGTCGCTGAAGCGCAGGCACTCCACAGCTACAAAACAAGGTGCAGGAGAAAGGCGGGGACCACCAAACCGGGTGGGGGACCAGACGCAGCCGGCTGCGGGCACCGACCACCATCCTTTTGGTTTACCAGAGACTCCGGTGTATCTGTCAGAGTGAGTACAACTGTGCCCTCGGGCCGCGCACCGCCCCGCACCACACCAATCCGTCCGCACCCTCACAACCGGGCCCCGGGACCATCAACCCCCTACCCACGTAGGGGTCAACACCTGGCTGCGCAACACCGTCCCCGGGGGCCTAGTAAACAGCAGCGGTGGTGTCTACATTCACCACAACCCGTGGGTGGCATCACGAACTTAACCCAAACCATGGCCTCGGCCGGAAACCTACCTACCAACCCCCTACGTACCGAAAGCATCCTTTCAGAGCGACGTGACCCCAGGTCCGGAGGCGCTCGAGCCACCCACTGACGGGCCCAGATCCGAGTGGCTCGGCTGCATCCGAGCGCAGGGCGGTAAATAAGCATTGCAGTGCAGCGTGATTATAGCATCAGCTGATAATGGAGGAGATGGGAAGATTAATCCCTCCCTCTCCTCCACAGCTGTGATGTGATTGCAGGATCAGATCACAGTTGCATGACACTTGGCTCTCGCTGGAGGCCCATTCCTCAAGTGTCCTGACTGCATACAAAGGAGAGGGGGGAGGCTCCTGCTGCAGCCAGCTGTCTAAAGCGGGCTTTACACGCTACAACAAATCTAACGATGTGTTGGCGGTGACGCACATCTGGCATCGTTAGTGTTGTTCTAGCGTGTGACAGCTAAGTGCGATTGTGATTGAACGTAAAACCGTTCATCGCATACACGTCGTTCATTTCCTTAAAATTGTTGTTCAATGTTCCCGAGGTAACACACATCGCAGTGTGTGACACCCCCGGAACGATGAACAGTTCTTACCTGCGTGCCGCGGCTCCCGCTGGTAATGCGGAAGGAAGGAGGTGGGCGGGATGTTTACGTCCCGCTCATCTCCGCCCCTCCGCTTCTATTGGCCACTTGCCGCGTGACGTCGCTGTGACGTCGAACGTCCCTCCCACTCCAGGAAGTGGATGTTCGCCTCCCACATCGAGGTCGTATTGAAGGGTAAGTACGTATGTCGGGAAATAATCGTTTGTGCGACACAGACAACTAATTGAACATACGATGGGGGCGGGTACAATCGCATACAATATCGTATGTGATATCGTAAGGTGTAAAGCAGGCTTTAGGCTATGTGCCCACAATGCGTCGAGGTAGTTGCAGTTCTAAACGCACCCTTTGGCAGAAATGGTAGTTGCCAAAGTTGCTTTTGACCACAAAAACGCTATAAATATGCTTGCGGTTTTGTACCGTTTTACCTCGATTTACATGCTTTTTCATTGCTAAAAGTCAGATGCGTTTTGATGACAAATACACTGCTAAATAAAGTTTTAACATTCAAACACTATGAAAAAATGGAAAAAAATTATAACAAATATCAAGATTATAATCATACACAAAATAGCTGATTTTATTAAAATGATAAATGTTTGTTAATATTTATGTATAAAATAATGTTAAATTAATGTTTTTCTTAATTTTAATTGTCGGACTATGTGTGTGTGTAAAGGGACATATCATTCCTTTAATATAATGTCAAAAACGCATGCAATTAAATTGTCAAAAACGCTTGTTTTCTGCATCCAAAAAGCATGTAAAACGCTGGGATTTTGATGTAGAATGCGTTTTGCATCTTCTTATTGACGCTAATGTTATCAAAACGCAGCTCAAATGGCAAAAACAATTGA
Organism: Anomaloglossus baeobatrachus; assembly: GCF_048569485.1. NCBI lineage: Eukaryota > Metazoa > Chordata > Amphibia > Anura > Aromobatidae > Anomaloglossus > Anomaloglossus baeobatrachus. The sequence goes on along the minus strand of NC_134353.1, from coordinate 84,573,025 downwards.
TATGCTGCTTTGCCCAAAAATATGCAAATTAAAAGCAGCGTTTTGAACAGCATGGTGCGCACAAGAAATCCCTATTTCTCATAGATTTTGCTTGGAAATCAAAACGCATGCATTTTGGCATTAAAACGCTGCAGTTGGAAACGCAGGTAAAAACGCAATGTGGGCACATAGCCTTAGAGTATGCGCACACTCTGCAGAAATTTTCTGCGCCTACAAACTTTACCTTGTGGCCAAAAAAACGCACCGAAAAAGCCATGTGTTTTTTTGTTATGTTTTTGTGCCATGCGTTTTTTAGTGAATTCAATGGCTGGAAGGGCTAAAAAACACACAAAGAAGTGACATGCTGCCTTTTTTTTTTATGCAGCCAAAACTGCAAAGAAAATACAAGCAACGTGCGCACATCACTTCTGAATTCTCATAGACTTTGCTGAGAGAAGGAGAGACATGCAGTTTTAGACAACAAACTGCACCCAAAAACATGGCAAAAATTTAGGCCTCCGACACACATCCATGCTGCCGGTACGTGTTTGGCAGTTTTTTCACGTACCGGCGGCACGGAGACACGTGGACCTATGTTTTCACTATTGTATGGACACACGTAAGTATTTTGGAACGGAACGTGTGTCCATTCCGTACTTACGTGTGTCTGTGATTTTTGCACACTGACATGTCCACGTATTCTCCGGCAGCATGGGAGTCACACGTCCCGCACCCGTAACACACGGATGTAGTGTGGCTGCGGTTCCGTGTGACACGCGCCGGAGAACACATGTCATTAATTTTAAAATAAAAAAAATACTCACCTCCACCAGCCCCGCAGATTCTACCGCTGCAAACTGTTCCTGCCTGCCGCCGCTCGTTATGAGCGTGTAAAGGAGGCGGGCGTGCTGTCACGGGCGCTGATGTCCGCCCCTCCGCTCAGCCAGAAGCAGCATCAGCGGGGAGTGGGCGGGGCTGGAGCCGAAGATCAGGACCCTGGACAGCAGCGCGGACCACGTGAGTATGTAAATTACCTGTTCTCCGTGTGCTATTGCGGATAGCACACGGAGAACACACGTGGCCCGCACGTACCCGAGACACGTACTTACCTCAAGCAACACGCAGGGAAAATACGTGTCTCGCGGCACGTGCATGTTTTTAACGGATGTGTGTTTCAGGCCTTAAGCGGGCTTTACACGCTACGAGATCGCTACAGCGATCTCGTTGGGGTCACGGATTTTGTGACGCACATCCGGCCACTGTAGCGATCTCGTTGTGTGTGACTCCTAGGAGCGAATTTGGATCGTTCAAACGTCCAAAATCATTCCTCGTTGACATGGGGGTCCATTCGCTGCTGTTGTGTGGGCGAAGTTAATCCTCTTCCCTGCGGCAGCACATATCGCTACTTGTGACGCCGCAAGAACGAGGAACCTCTCCTTACCTGCCACATGCCAGCAATGAGGAAGGAAGGTGGTGGGCGGGATGTTCGTCCCGCTCGTCTCCGCCCCTCCGTTTTGATTGGCCGGCCACTTAGTGACGTCGTGATGACGTCGCTGTGATGCCGAACGTCCCTCCCCCTTGAGGGAGGGATTGTTCGGCAGTCACAGCGACGCCGCCGACCAGGTAAGTGCGTGTGACGCTGCCGTAGCGATAATGTTCGCCGCGGCAGCGATCACCAAATATCAGCATAACGATAGGGGCGGGTGCTATCACACTCGCCATCACTAGCATCGGCTAGCGATGTCGCAGCGTGTAAAGCCCGCTTTAGTCTACGTTCCCACAATGAGTATTTCTAGAATGTTTGATGTTGCAGATTTTCTACACCTATTAGGTAAATTTGGTCACTTGCACTTTATTTATTGCATTTTTATTGTGTTTATGACGCTGCGGTTTTTCTCTCTCTTTAGTGTGTCTAGTATTTTTGGCTCTGATAATACATTACTGATACAGTCATGTGCAGATTACATGTGCTTTTAATGGGTTTTTACACTATGTTTTTTTTTGCCTGCAGATTTTCCGCATCTAATGTAATACTATGGAGAAAATCCACACATAAAACTCATTGTACCCGCAAGAGAAATTCACAAGTTGTGGATTTCAAGCACACAGGTCACTTTACACAAAATATTAAAAATAAAGTACAGTGGCATGAGATTCCTATAAACCCCATCCCGATTTTTTGTGCAACGTTACAGTTGTCGTTACTAATTGTGTGTCTAGATCTTGGCAAAAAATGTGCTCAAATTTAGCGTATTGTTAGGATACATTCCAATGGGAGCTCTTGGTATATTTTTGTTGTTGCCGAACTTCTGCATCTATTAAGAATATTTTGTTAGGCTGTGTGCGCACTTTGCGTCGTCCTATGAGAAGAACCGAGTAAATGGAGCCAGAGAATAAATTCCATATATAAAAATTAGAAATCTTTATTGAAAAAGGTTAAAATAATTTCTTAAAAAAGAGGACACTGACAAAGATTCGCGGTTACCAAAAATACTGCTGTACATACAAAAAGATATACATAAATACAATTAAATATTTTATGAGACACACAATAGTCACTACAAATGCTGCCAAATAAACATAAAGAAGACGAATCTCCTCAAGAAACAGAGATAGACCCCGTCAATTCAAGGTTATTTGCTCTGATGTATTTCCATGGGGATACCCCTATAGAGCAGGGGGAAAGGAAGCTCCAATCACCACATATGAGAATATTATCAGATTATGTCCTCAAGCACATTCACCATGTTCATATCTCAGCCTTAATGGCATATGGGAAGGTGAACAAATCCACATATAAATGGGAAAAATGTGGTGAGATAAATTCTCCTAAGGATAATGGACAGAAACAAGCGGTGATAGGAGCTACACAATTAACTCTATCAAAGGAGGAGCGATATAAAGGACCCCAAAAAATAAAACACTTGCTGCCATACCAAAAAGATCAAACATCAAAGTAAAGCCAAATAATGGCAAATAGTAAGAATGGCAAGCAGCAAGATAGATGGTATAAACATGAAAAAATCCAAAATGGAACAACAGCACGGAAGTATGAAAACAATCTGAAGCAGCAGAGAGGTTACCTAAAGTAAGCGTGTGCTCAAAGTATGGCAACCGAGAACCATAAAGATTGCCCCTACGCGCGCGTTTCGCGTCTAGCTTCTTCCAGGGAAGAAGCTAGACGCGAAACGCGCGCGTAGGGGCAATCTTTATGGTTCTCGGTTGCCATACTTTGAGCACACGCTTACTTTAGGTAACCTCTCTGCTGCTTCGGATTGTTTTCATACTTCCGTGCTGTTGTTCCATTTTGGATTTTTTCATGTTTATACCATCTATCTTGCTGCTTGCCATTCTTACTATTTGCCATTATTTGGCTTTACTTTGATGTTTGATCTTTTTGGTATGGCAGCAAGTGTTTTATTTTTTGGGGTCCTTTATATCGCTCCTCCTTTGATAGAGTTAATTGTGTAGCTCCTATCACCGCTTGTTTCTGTCCATTATCCTTAGGAGAATTTATCTCACCACATTTTTCCCATTTATATGTGGATTTGTTCACCTTCCCATATGCCATTAAGGCTGAGATATGAACATGGTGAATGTGCTTGAGGACATAATCTGATAATATTCTCATATGTGGTGATTGGAGCTTCCTTTCCCCCTGCTCTATAGGGGTATCCCCATGGAAATACATCAGAGCAAATAACCTTGAATTGACGGGGTCTATCTCTGTTTCTTGAGGAGATTCGTCTTCTTTATGTTTATTTGGCAGCATTTGTAGTGACTATTGTGTGTCTCATAAAATATTTAATTGTATTTATGTATATCTTTTTGTATGTACAGCAGTATTTTTGGTAACCGCGAATCTTTGTCAGTGTCCTCTTTTTTAAGAAATTATTTTAACCTTTTTCAATAAAGATTTCTAATTTTTATATATGGAATTTATTCTCTGGCTCCATTTACTCGGTTCTTCTCATAGGTCTTGTCTCAGCATTTGAGTAAGAGCCTCTTTTTTTGTATCGGGTTTTCATGTAGGTTTTTTTGCGTCGTCCTAGTTGCAGTTCAAAACGCATATTTTGGCATAAATTGCTTTTGCCAAATTTGCTTTTGAACATCAGAACGCGGTAAATACGCGTGCGTATTTACCGTGTTTTAGCTGCGTTTTTAGTGCTTTTTACTTGCTTTTTCATTGCCTAAAGTCAGATGCGTTTTGAACACAAAAAACAATAAAGTTTTAACATACAAACACTATGAAAAAAGAGGAAAAAAAAGAAAAGATATAATTATTTAAATCGTAATGAAAATAGTTATATTTAATGAAATTATAGCGGTTTTATACTATTTTTGCCAAAATTAACAATAAATAAATAATTTTCTTAATTTTAATTGTCGGACTATGTGTGTATGTAAAGGGACATATTATTCCATTATTTTGATGTCAGAAAAGCATGCGTTTTGGTAGTCCATAACGCATTGTTTCTGCAGCTAAAAAGCAGGTTTAGGCTATGTGCGCACTAGGCGTTTTTACCCGCGGATTTACCCGGAGTTTTGCTGCGGAAATTTCTTGAGAAATGTTTGAAATCTTTCTGCAGATATTTCCCAGAAAAACCTATGGGAAAAAAATAGCTGTGCGCACACTGCGTTTTTTTCTCAAGAAAATTCTTTGTGAAGATTTTCTTGAGAAAATTTCTTGAGAAAATGAGCATGTCACTTCTTTTCCGCAGGTAGCTACAGTATACCCCCGGTATTTCACTCCATTCACTGTAATGTAATTGAGAAATTCCGGGGGTATTCCGCAGGTAGCAAATGATGTGCGGTATACCCCCGGTATAGCTGCGATTTACCTGCGGTAATGCTCATCGCTGCCTGCGGTTTTGCAGGGGAGTGATGTCATTATGACAGAAGAGCAAGCGGAGCAGAGTAAACACAGACGTCACAATCCCTGGACGCCGCACAGAAGCACTTCCGTGTGACCTCCAGGTGCCCGTGCAGTCTGTGTACCGCTCCGGCCCCGCCGCTGCCTGCCCTGCTGTGTGTCAGTGTCTGCCCGCAGTGTCAGCAGCTTGTCACCCTGCAGCGCAGGCAGACACTGACACACAGCAGTGCGTGCAGCTGCGGGGATGACGAGCGCTGCTGTCAGGAGGTGAAATGAGATCATTACCTGCTGTGACGATCTCCTGCCTCTTGACGTCACCACTGTCACTGCCGTCTATGCCCGCAGCCCGAGACTGTCACTAGCGGTGACGTCACGGGCTCTTGCGATACTGCTGACAACGCGGCGGGCATAGAAGGCAGTGACAGCGCTGATGGCAGGACTGCAGGAGACCATCACAGCAGGTAATGATCTCATCTATCCTCCTGACAGCAGCGCTCGGCATCCCCTGCAGTGACCTGGGCTGACCTATTGATGTTAGCTCAGGTCACTGCATTGCTCTCCCAGCCAATGGGGAATATTCTGTTCTTCATGGACTGGGACATTGACTATGGTATGGATCGCCGTGCCCCCCCCTTATTGGATTACGCCGGACCAGGATTTGATTGTTCTTGTCAATAAATTGGTGAAAGAGGGAATGTGGGGAGTGTTTTTTTTCAAATAAAACTTTTTTTGTTGTCTATTTTATATTTCTTACTGACTGGGTTGGTGATGTCAGTTATCTGATAGACGCCTGACATCACTAACTCCAGGGCTTGATGCCAGGTGACATTACACATCTGGCATCAACCCCATATATTACCCCGTTTGCCACCGCACCAGGGCAACGGGATGAGTTGGGGCGAAGCGCCAGGATTGGGACGTCTAATGGATGCGCCACTTCTGGGGCAGCTGCAGCCTGCTATTTTTAGTCTGGGGAGTGTCCAATAACAGTGGACCTCCCTAGTCTGAGAATACCAGACCCCAGCTGTCCACTTTACAGTTAGGTCCAGAAATATTTGGACAGTGACACAATTTTCGCGAGTTGGGCTCTGCATGCCACCACATTGGATTTGAAATGAAACCTCTACAACAGAATTCAAGTGCAGATTGTAACGTTTAATTTGAAGGTTTGAACAAAAATATCTGATAGAAATTGTAGGAATTGTACACATTTCTTTACAAACACTCCACATTTTAGGAGGTCAAAAGTAATTGGACAAATAGACCAAACCCAAACAAAATATTTTTATTTTCAATATTTTGTTGCGAATCCTTTGGAGGGAATCACTGCCTTAAGTCTGGAACCCATGGACATCACCAAACGCTGGGTTTCCTCCTTCTTAATGCTTTGCCAGGCCTTTACAGCCGCAGCCTTCAGGTCTTGCTTGTTTGTGGGTCTTTCCGTCTTAAGTCTGGATTTGAGCAAGTGAAATGCATGCTCAATTGGGTTAAGATCTGGTGATTGACTTGGCCATTGCAGAATGTTCCACTTTTTTGTACTCATGAACTCCTGGGTAGCTTTGGCTGTATGCTTGGGGTCATTGTCCATCTGTACTATGAAGCGCCGACCGATCAACTTTGCGGCATTTGGCTGAATCTGGGCTGAAAGTATATCCCGGTACACTTCAGAATTCATCCGGCTACTCTTGTCTGCTGTTATGTCATCAATAAACACAAGTGACCCAGTGCCATTGAAAGCCATGCATGCCCATGCCATCACGTTGCCTCCACCATGTTTTACAGAGGATGTGGTGTGCCTTGGATCATGTGCCGTTCCCTTTCTTCCTCAAACTTCTTTCTTCCCATCATTCTGGTACAGGTTGATCTTTGTCTCATCTGTCCATAGATTACTTTTCCAGAACTGAACTGGCTTCATGAGGTGTTTTTCAGCAAATTTAACTCTGGCCTGTCTATTTTTGGAATTGATGAATGGTTTGCATCTAGATGTGAACCCTTTGTATTTACTTTCATGGAGTCTTCTCTTTACTGTTGACTTAGAGACAGATACACCTACTTCACTGAGAGTGTTCTGGACTTCAGTTGATGTTGTGAACGGGTTCTTCTTCACCAAAGAAAGTATGCGGCGATCATCCACCACTGTTGTCATCCGTGGACGCCCAGGCCTTTTTTGAGTTCCCAAGCTCACCAGTCAATTCCTTTTTTCTCAGAATGTACCCGACTGTTGATTTTGCTACTCCAAGCATGTCTGCTATCTCTCTGATGGATTTTTTCTTTTTTTTCAGCCTCAGGATGTTCTGCTTCACCTCAATTGAGAGTTCCTTAGACCGCATGTTGTCTGGTCACAGCAACAGCTTCCAAATGCAAAACCACACACCTGTAATCAACCCCAGACCTTTTAACTACTTCATTAATTACAGGTTAACGAGGGAGACACCTTCAGAGTTAATTGCAGCCCTTAGAGTCCCTTGTCCAATTACTTTTGGTCCCTTGAAAAAGAGGAGGCTATGCATTACAGAGCTATGATTCCTAAACCCTTTCTCCGATTTGGTTGTGAAAACTCTCATATTGCAGCTGGGAGTGTGCACTTTCAGCCCATATTATATATATAATTGTATTTCTGAACATGTTTTTGTAAACAGCTAAAATAACAAAACTTGTGTCACTGTCCAAATATTTCTGGACCTAACTGTACCTTGGCTGGTGATCCAATTTGGGGGGGACCCCACGTTTTTTGTTTTAAATTATATATTTAATGTAAAATAATAGTGTGGGTGCCCTCTGTTTTGGATTACCAGCCAAGGTGAAGCTGCCAGCTGTGGTTTGCAGGCTGCAGCCGTCTGCTTTACCCTAGCTGGCTACAAAAATAGGGGTAACCCCAAATTTTTTTTTTTTAATTATTTTGTTTATTTTTTGGCTAAATACAAGGCTAGGCACCCTTTAGTGCCACATGAAAGTCACTAAAGGGTGCCAGCTTAGAATATGCAGGGGGGTGGAACATTATATAGGTCTTTCTCATCTATCTATCTATCTATCTATCTATCTATCTATTCATCTATCCATCTTTCCCTCTATCCATTATCTGTCTATCTATCGATTATCTATTATCTATATTATTTATTTCTGTTCAGCATAAAAAAACCGCAGGGACCAACCTGCGGAAAAACTACGGCAAAACCGCGGCAAAATCGCGGCAAAAACGCATGTGTTTTTCCCGCGGATTTGGTGCGGGTTTTTACCGCAGATGCGGTAATCTTCAACTCCCAGAAGTTTCTCAAGAAATTTTCTTGAGAAAAATCACTTAGTGCGCAATTTTGATGTTGCTTGCTTTTTGCTACTTCTCATTGACTTCAATGTTAGCAAAACGCAGCCCAAATGGCAAAAACAATTGACAATTCGCTTCCAGGGAAATGGATGCCTCCCTCCCCAACCGACCAACCAAACCTGCTTCTGGGTGGCAGTTCAACAGTCCTCTATATGCAGGAGCCCACGGGGCGATGATCCAGGGGTGACCCTTAAGATCCAAATTTAAGTCAGTATTTAACTGGGCCTCTTCTGTCTACTCCTTTTTCTTGGGTTCTCCTGCTCCTTCTCCTCACACTGCCCTATTTATAGAGTCCTATCCTCCTCCTCTTTTAACCCTACACTACCTACCCAGGTGCCAGGACTGCAATCCTAGAGCCAGCCTGCCACCTGGTGGCGTATTATACCATACACATAGATTACACCTCAAACGCCTGTTTGCCGGCTACTAATGCAAGAGTGGATTAATCCTAGACCACCCCCCTTACAAGTGGAGCTATTGGGAGGGAAGGATGAACTCAAGGGAATGTATTCCCTGACTGCCCTGTGTAATTGCTCCAAACCCTTACATAGGCAGTACCCAAATGTGTGATTAGACTTAGGCGGGCTTTGCACACTACGACATCGCAGGTGCGATGTCGGTGGGGTCAAATTGAAAATGACAAACTTCCGGCATTGCATGCGACATCGTAGTGTGTAAAGGTTCGATGATACGATTAACGAGCGCAAAAGCGTCGTAATCGTATCATCGGTGCAGCGTCGGCATAATCCATAATTACGCTGACGCGACGGTCCGATGTTGTTCCTCGCTACTGCGGCAGCAAACATCGCTGTGTGTGAAGCCGCAGGAGCGAGGAACATCTCCTACCAGCGTCACCGTGGCTTCCGTAGGATATGCGGAAGGAAGGAGGTGGGCGGGATGTTTACATCCCACTCATCTCCGCTCCTCTGCACCTATTGGCCGCCCTCCGTGTGACGTCGCAGTGACGCCGTACGACCCGCCCCCTTAATAAGGAGGTGGGTCGCCGGCCAGAGCGACGTCCCAGGACAGGTGAGTCCATGTGAAGCTGCCGTAGTGATAATGTTCGCTACAGCAGCTATCACAAGGATATCGCAGCTGCGACGGGGGCAGGGACTATCGCGCTCGGCATCGCAGCATCGGCTTGCAATGTCGCAGCATGCAAAGTACCCCTAAGGGCGGCTTTGCACACTACACTACACTTTGCACCTGCGATGTCGGTGGGGTCAAATCGAAAGTGACGCACATCCGGCATCACTTGCGATGTCGTAGTGTGTAAATCCTAGATGATACGATGAACGAGCGCAAAAGCGTCGTTATCGTATCATCGGTGCAGGCTCTGACATTTCCATAATGCCGGTGCCACGACAGGTACGATGTAGTTCCTCGTTCCTGCGGCAGCACACATCGCTGTGTGTGAAGCCGCAGGAACGAGGAACATCACCTTACCTGCCTCCGCTATACGGAAGGAAGGAGGTGGGCGGGATGTTTACATCCTGTTCATCTCCGCCCCTCCGCCGCCATTGGCCGCCTGCCGTATGACGTCGCTGTGACGCCGCACGACCCGCCCCCTTAGGAAGGAGGCGGATCGCCGGCCAGAGCGACGGTCGCAGGGCAGGTGAGTGCATGTGAAGCTGGCGTAGCGATAATTATCGCTACGCCAGCTATCACAAGATATCGTACCTGCGACAGGGGTGGCTTGCGATGTCGCAATGTGCAAAACCCGCCTAACTGTCCCCCAATCTGGGAGGGATGCTTGTCAAATTTTGGAGGACAATTAGTTTAATCCCACATTTGGGTACTGCCCTCTTCAGGGCGAGAGCAATTATACAAGCCATGACAGGGCAGTCAGTGAATACATCCCCACGAGTTGATAATTCCCCTCAATGGCTCCACGGGCTAGGATGATCAGCCTACAGGATTGGTGAGACCAAAGCATTTTTTAACTTGCACAGTTTAGCACTTGCACTTTAATTATTTTTGCTTCTGTGTTGCACTTTACATATTGGGGTATCATAATACTTGGTATTTTAATTGGATATATCTCTTCTCTTTTAGTACGTATACAATAGAGGTTATATGTTATGGGATCCCCTTCTGGCGTCTACCCAAATGAATCACAATTGGCAAAACAGCCCATTGAACTACTTCTCTGTAGGACATTGCCAAAACTCATGGTGGGCACACAGCCTTAGAACCTTTTTCTGATGGGCAACAGTGGGTTGTGATTTAGCAGAAATGGTTATGGCATGGAGGAACAGGATTTGGCTTACGTGAGATAATGTACAAAATAAATGCAGAATTCGGCACTAAATGGGACACAAAGCAAGCTAACTAACATATAGTGTAAAGTTAGCCAAGTGTTTAAGGAACAAATGTTTAAGGATGGGCCAAATTTAGTGATCATTATGAACTTTTTTTTGATAAATTTAGCACTTACTGTCTTACTATTGGAGAGCATTAGTGAAATGGCCCCAATGTTTTCTCCTGGACTGCCTGGGGTTTAGGGTTTCTTAGAAGTCACCCCAAGTATATATCAGTAACATTTTACTATATTCTTAAAATGCATTTAGGGTAACAGTCCTTATTATATTTTTAGCCCCAACCAACTGGGAACATTTCCAACATTTATTTTTTCCATTTTATGGAAATATGCATAATCTGCCCTTTGTGTGGTCACTTTTGTGGCACGCTTCAGTTATAAAGCAGTACTGCTGCTAGTTGTGTAATAATTATGCATATTCCTCATTAAAAATTGTATCCGGCTAGAAAAATTGAGAATTTTTGGAAGTGGAAGAGTGTGGGCTCGTTACAAAAATGTAACACTTAGTATGTGTTATATCCTTTAAAGCTTTACATTAACCAGAAGAGAAATCCTCCCTGTTACCGAGATCCTAAAAACACAAACAGAGATGTTTTAAGACATACTTGCCAGAATTTCTGAGTGGTCGTCCTTCAACGCGGGTGAAGATTGGAGTCACAAAATTGCAAAGTAACTTCATCCCGCTCGAGACAAGTGAAATATTTTTCTTTAATAAAGCTGGTGGAGATTTCAAGATGTTTTCTATGATATCATGGGCTTTCTAGATTTGACAGTAATGGGGCCCAACAGTCTTCTGTAAAAAATGATTTTTGCTTCTATGGAGCCGAACACCACAAAGTGTGTGATCACCCGGTGGATATAGAGCGGAGACGCAACACTACTCCCTGGATACTCGAGGAGAGCAAACCCCGGTAAGAGCGGCCAAAATGAGAAACACAAATACTATTTTCCTAAGTGTGTCCCACCGAATCCCAGAGGGAAACACAATATATATATATATATATATATATATATATATATATATATATATACACAGTATATATATATATATATATATATATATAAAAATATATAAACAATGGAGAAAAAGACATGGATCGCACATCCCAAAAATACATTGATCTAAAAGCCGCTAGGCAAAAATTTAAATAGAACACAAGATTCTTAGTTACCATTCTGATCAGACTGTATTAAGCCCACTGCCACGTCACGGCGAACCTCTTGAGTGGGTCCCTATCCTAAGCCTTGTAGTGCGGCACCGTGCACCAACCACTGCTATAGCGACAATGCGCCAGCAGGGCAGGTGACCTGGTGCCTCACAGCACCCATGCTGCAAGGCAAAGCCCCCAAGACTCCAGGCCGGACCGCCCCACTGACACGTCACCACCACAACAGTGGCCACTACACGGTACAGCACACAGTGAGAGGAGCTGTGCACTCACCTCCCACTGGCTCCCATGTGTGAACTGGAAGCAAAAAAAGGCTGACCCCTCTTGCAGTCTCCTGCTGATTAAAAACACCTGTGCCAAATGGGGGGAGTGCAGATCCAAGCAAAAAACAGAGGGGGATAGAATGTTATATAACAATGGAGAAAAAGACATGGATCGCACATCCCAAAAATACATTGATCTAAAAGCCGCTAGGCAAACATTTAAATAGAACATGAGGTTCTTAGTTACCATTCTGATCAGACTGTATTAAGTCCACTGCCACGACGTGGTAACTAAGAACCTCATGTTCTATTTAAATTTTTGCCTAGCGGCTTTTAGATCAATGTATTTTTGGGATGTGTGATTTGTGGGACCTGAAGACACCTGCCAAAGGTTACCGGCCATTGGCTTTGGTTTACAATACAGACTGTGTGTGGTCACTGACCGTCCAAATCAACAGCAGCTCATCCAGCACCACGACAACCGAACTGTTAGTTTCCTGCTCCTTGCAAGCTCGCCGAATACCCTGGGCCCCGGGACTCCCCTACCCATGGAGGGGATCCCACCTTGCTGCCCCGCTCCATCCGCCCCGAGCACCCACATACAAGGCAGTGGCAGTGTCACCATCTCTCACCGCAACCCATGGGTTGCGTCACTGACAAAGACTCTATCCCCTGTAAATAACCTCTTTTCACTCGTGGGCGACGGGTGGCTGCGCGAGCCCCAGATCCGGCTGCCACTCGAGCCACAGCCACTGCCCGGATCCGAGTGCCTCGAGTGGCCCCCCGGTTGTGATCTGTCCCCCGCCCACGACAAATGTTATAGAGAAGATGTAGCAGAGGTAGAAATGTGTTTAGGTAAAATAGGAAAGGATGTTTTACAGTTATAGCAGCCAGACTGTGGAATGCCCTCCAGCAAGAGGTAGTAATGGCAGATGCTATAACAACTTATAAAAAAGGTCTGGATGATTTCCTCAGTACACACAACATTGTTGGTTATAAATGACTTAATGACAAAATATATAATTGGTGGAGGAAGGTTGAACTAGGTGGACCTGTAGTGACCAGAAAAGCCACTACTAATGTGTGTTCTGTATTATCTATGTGATTACATTTGTGATACCTATTCCCCACCTTGGGAGGAGGTAAATTATTTAGCGTTGCGCTGCCCTCTACTGCCTTGCTTTGGTATTGCAATTGATTTGAAAGCAAGGAAGTGGCTGTTGGGGGCGGAGCTTGAGGAGGCAGTTAAAAGAAAAACCGGTTAGATGCGGTTGAGTTGCTGTGATGCAGCAGAAAAAAGAGAGACCTCCATTGAGATATTCGGGGAGTGTAATTATCACCCTATTCAGAGCGCCCCGTTTCTGCAACAACAGAGTACTGAAAAACGCAGTTAATCCAATAGCTAGTGACATCCATCCTCCCAAGGCCGGGATAGGAAAAACGCTTGAACTAGTCCACTGTGTAAGAGATCTCTTTCTTTATTGCTATGAAATGACTGTGTATTGGAAATGGAAAAAACAACTTTGATTGACTAAAGGTTGGCTACAAGATTTAAGTAAAGTTCCTCATTTACGTTTTCACAGAATCCTTGGTGTCTGTCTTCCTTCAGCGGCCTTATACCTGGCAGATATCACCACAACTCAGTCTCCTATCTCTGTTATTTTTCTCTTTAAAAATTGCCACCTAACCTAGGGATTTGCTGGAGCCATCGGAGACACCGTGACCTGAACATCCTCTGAGGTAGTAGGCCCGGCTTCTCACAAGGCAGTGCGGCAAATTACAGACCTAGGTCTTTTTCCAACATATACAGTCATAGCCAAAAGTTTTGAGGATGCTACAAATATTAATTTTTACAAAGTCTACTGCTTAAGTTTTTCTAATGGCAATTTGCATATACTCCAGAATGTCATAAAGAGTGATCAGCTTAACAGCAATTACTTGCAAAGTCAATATTGGCTAAGAAAATGAACTTTAACCCCCAAAACACATTTCAACATCATTGCATTCCTGCCTTAAAAGGAGCAGCTAACATTGTTTTAGTGATTGTTCCATTAACACAGGTGTAGGTGTTGATGAGGACAGGGCTAGCGATCAATCAGTCATGATTAAGTAAGAATGACACCACTGGACACTTTAAAAGGAGGCTGGTGCTTGGTATTATTGTTTCTCTTCAGTTAACCATGGTTATCTCTAAAGAAACACGTGCAGCCATCATTGCTCTGCACAAAAATGGCCTAACAGGCAAGAGTATCGCAGCTACAAAGATTGCACCTCAGTCAACAATCTATCGCATCATCAAGAACTTCAAGGAGAGAGCTTCCATTGTTGCCAAAAAGGCTCCAGGGCGCCCAAGAAGGACCAGCAAACGCCAGGACCGTATCTTAAAACTGTTTCAGCTGCGGGATCGGACTACCAGCAGTGCCGAGCTAGCTCAGCAATGGCAGCAGGCTGGTGTGAGTGCTTCTGCACGCACTGTGAGGCGGAGACTGCTTGAGCAAGGCCTGGTTTCAAGGAGGGCAGCAAAGAAGCCACTTCTCTCCAGAAAAAACATCATGTACCGACTGATATTCTGCAAAAGGTACAGGGAGTGGACTGCAGAGGACTGGGGTAAAGTCATTTTCTCAGATGAATCCCCTTTTCGATTGTTTGGGACATCTGGAAAACAGCTTATTAGGAGAAGAAGAGGTGAGCGCTACCACCAGTCTTGTCTCATGCCAACTGTTAAGCATCCTGAAACGATTCATGTGTGGGGTTGCTTCTCAGCCAAGGGAATCGGCTCACTCACAGTCTTGCCTAAAAACACAGCCATGAATAAAGAATGGTACCAGAATGTCCTCCAAGAGCAACTTCTCCCAACTGTCCAAGAGCAGTTTGGCGCCCAACAATGCCTTTTCCAGCATGATGGAGCACCTTGCCATAAAGCAAAGGTGATCACTAAATGGCTCATGGACCAAAACATAGAGATTTTGGGTCCATGGCCTGGAAACTCCCCAGATCTTAATCCCATTGAGAACTTGCGGGCAATCATCAAGAGACAGGTGGACAAACAAAAACCAACAAATTCTGGCAAAATGCAAGCATTGCTTATGCAAGAATGGACAGCTATCAGTCAGGATTTGGTCCAGAAGTTGATTTGAGAGCATGCCAGGGAGAATTGCAGAGGTCCTGAAGAAGAAGGGTCAACACTGCAAATATTGACTTGCTGCATTAACTCATTCTAACTGTCAATAGAACCTTTTGGTACTCATAATATGATTGCAATTATATTTCTGTATGTGATGTAAACATCAGACAAACCCAATTAAAAACCAGAGGGCAACAGATCATGTGAAAATATAATTTTGGTGTCATTCTCAAAACTTTTGGCCATGACTGTAGACCTATATTAATGAAAAAGAGTCAAGAAACTACCTTCATGCAAACCAGAGTGTAATTTTATTAATGAATTAATCATAAAAACACTAATAAAGCATACAATGAGAACAAAAGTGCTGGTGAGGATATATCCGGCCCACAGAAAAAGTGCTCAAGTGCAATAGCAGCATAGCTAGATGCAGCACAAAGTACAGGACTACCAGTTTCCACTCCTCATAAAGTGCAATTGCAGAATCAAAACCCATGAAGCGGCTCACTATAGAGAGACACTTACCCATAGTATCTCTAGGTTAGTGAGGGGATGTACCACCGAGACCCCTACGCGCATTTCACGTGGGCTTCTTCAGGGATTCACAAGGATGAATGTGTATAGATATCTCCTATTGTGTGAAAACACTGAAGTTGCTATCTTGCATAGACATTTTAACACCCACCTCCTTAGTATGAATTGGTCAGCGTCTGGGTGCTCCCCCCTTTTTTGTCTCCTCACCAGCACTTTTGTTCTAATTGTATGTTTTATTGGTGTTTTATGATTAATTCATTAATAAAATTACACTCTGGTTAGCATGAAGGTAGTTTCTTGACTCTTTTTTGTTAATATAGGTCTACTAGCTGTAGTACCCGGCGTTGCCCAGGATAGTAACTGTTGCAGGACACAGGTTGTTCGTCGTTCCTACGGCAGCACACATCGCTACGTGTGACACCGCAGGAGCGAGGAACTACATCGTACCTGCGGCCGCCCGCAATGAGGAAGGAAGGAGGTGGGCGGGATATTCCACCCGCTCATCTCCGCCCCTCCTCTGCTATTGGATGGCTGCCGTGTGATGTTGCAGTGACGCCGAACAAAACGCCCCTTTAGAAAGGAGGTGGTTCGCTGGCCACAGCGACGTTGCAGGGAAGGTCAGTCCGTGTGATGGGTGTAACCGATGTTGTGTGCCACGGGCAGTGATTTGCCCGTGACGCACAACCGACGGGGGCAGGTACGCTCGCTAGCGATCTCGCTAGCGAGATCGCAGCGTGTAAATTGGCCTTTAGACTCTGTGCACACAGTGCATTTTTTGATATGTTTGAGTGCAATTTGGTTACCAATCTGCATGCCTATCCTTATGCCAGCAAAGTCAATAAGAATTCTGACGTTTTGTGCACGTTGTGTTTCTTTTTCCCTTCCAGATTTGAAGCAGAAAATAAATGGCAGCATGTCAATTTTTTTCAGCATTTTCCCTTCGCAAATGCACTGGAAAAAAAACAGGCAAAAACGCACTAAAAAAACGCAGAGTTTTATCTGCCAATAGATGCAGATTTGATGCAGAAATTTCTACACCAAATTCTCAGCGTTCACACATACTTTTGATCCGATTTTTGCAGGGTTCAGCCGATTAGTCAATTTTTACCATCAGCGTTTCATGAGTGATTTTAACTAAATAAATTAAACTAAATTGATTTTAACTAAAGAAATAAATTGCAAAGTTTCTCCCATTACCATGTTAAAAAACGGACAGCGCCTATGAACTATTTTGATGCGTGACATTAAACAAAAATCTGTTATTCTTTGGTGACCACTCGATCCGCAAAAAGTATTGACATGCAAACAGCCCCATAGATTATAATAAGTACGATATGGGTTCTATCCATGAAAAACAGCATGTACGAGAGCCACGGACGTCTGAATGAGGCGTGATCCAGCCTGCGGCTGTTGTAGAAAGACCTGCGTCTTGATTTATGGCGACCATGTTATTCCTGACACTTTCTCTGACTGACACACTTCCTGATCTTTGTGCAACGCAAACAAAAGTGTCCCGAATAAAGCACCTGTGTGCGGGCAGCGTGCCGAGTGCAAGTGACCTGTGACTCAGCGCCCGGTGACAGGCTGCTGAGCGAGGCTAATGGGAACACGGTGCCCCTCAACACCGAAAGTGCAAGATGAATAACACCTTCTAAATGGAAGCTCAACACAAACGAAACTCGGCGTCTAAGACAAAGAATGCACAGTCCGGGCAATCCATCGCAGAAAAATAGATTGTATGGCAGTGAAAATACACAAGCCGGAGTGTCTGTCACTGACATACTTTTCCAATAACTGCTAATCTACGGATACCACAGATATACCAAGAGGAGAAACACAATAGAGACTAAATGAAGCTTGAAAATGAGTCCTAAGCACAGCGCGGAGGTAAGCAGAGCTCAAACGTATCTAGTGGATACTTTGGTGCAGTACAGTATGGCTTCAAAGCTAAGGTTATATTCCCAAAATGAGTTTTTAGTGAGTTTTTGATGTTGCAGATTACCTGCTCCTATTATGTAAATTAGGGTTACTTGTGGGGGTTTTTTTTACATGCATTTTTATCTTGTTTTTGACCCTTCGTCTCTTGTTGATATGTTATATGTTAACTCCTTACCGACACATGACGTACTGGTAGCTCCATAGGCGTATCTGAAAGCTCATGGTACCCACTGAAAAAGCTCAACCTGGGCCCCAAATTCTGGCAAGTCACTGATCTTTTTATAAGGGTGCGCTCACATGAGTGTATGACTCGCGCTAGTGCAATGCGAAACAATCTCGCACTTGGACCAATGTTAGTCAATAAGGCAGAGCAGTTGGTCAGCTTTTTTCTCATGCACATTCTGGATGAGCGTAAAGGCACAACAGGCTGTGATTTGTTGCCTCAATCGTGCGAGCCTCGCCAATACAAATCAATGGGTGTGAGAAAATAACGGATGGCACATGAACGGCACACGGACGATCCTAGTGACATCCGTTTTTATGGATACATTACTATCATGTACCACAGAACACTGTAAATGACTGTAAATGACTAATAGCTGCTGAGAAAAAACGGATTGCACACAGACAGCACACGGATGGCAAGTGAGAATATATAGTCCTACTCTTCTGGATGAGAATGGGACCGTTTTCTCAAATGCTCGTGTGACTCCAGCCTAAAGGGACTTTTTGGACCTCCACGGCTTCAGGTGCGATTGTAACTCCTGGACCTAATATGGTTATGCCCCTGGCTGGCTCCCTGAATTTGATGCAGGCTCGCATGCTGAGCCTGCATCTTACCCGGCAGATGATGGCTGTGTTATTCACCCATCATCACAAGTGCATTATCATGTGGCACTGATCGGTTGCCATGACAACCAGGAGTCTCCTCAAAACCTCCTTGCCTGGTATGATGGTATTAACCTTTTCGCCCCTGGGCAATTTTCCATTTTTCATTTTGATTTTTTCCTCTCCTTTCTATGAGAGCCATAACTCTTTTATTTTTCAGTCAATATTACGAGCTGTACTTTTGACTGAAAGCATTAGTTTTACCATATAGTGTACTGGAAAACTGGAAAAAAATTCCAAGTGCAGTGAAATTGCAAAAAAAGTGTGATTGTACAATTGTTTTGGGGATATTTTATTTATCGTGTTCACTATATAGTAAATGTTATGTGTCTGTGTGAAGCCTCAGGTCAGTACGAGTTTGTATATACCAAACATGTATAGATTTACTTTTATCTAAGTGGGGAAAAAAATTCATAAATTTGTCAAAATAACAATAGCACTTTTGTCGCTATGTTCCGCGACCCATACTATTCTCATTTTTCAGGTTCTGGGGCTCAGTGATGGGTTATTTTTTGCGTATTGAGCTGGAGTTTTTAAAGGGAACCAATCACCAGGATTTTCCTATATAACCTAAAGCCAGTGCTATACTGGCACTATCAGGCTGATTCTCTACATACCTGTAGTGGTCAGCTCGGATGTTAAGGTTTTAAAATCCAAGAAAAAAAAGTTATAAAATTAGCCGCTTGTTGAGTGAAAGCAGCTGAGGATCAGATAATATATTCATAGTTATCCCCTCCCCCTGTTAGAATTAGCATAAGTATTATACTAGTGCCCTAGCAGGACCTGTGTGAGGTCATACCCATGTGACCAGAAGGGGCGGGGCCTCAGCTAACATATAATTGTTGCTTCCTTGTATCAGCTTTATTGTGTGAGACCCCGCCCCTTCTGGTCACATGGGTATGACCTCACACAGGTCCTGCTAGGTCGATTGTATCATACTTATGCTAATTCTAACAGGGGGAGGGGATAACTCTGATCTTCAGCTGCTGTCACTCAACAAGCTGCTGATTTTATAAACTTTACTTTCTTGGATTTCAAAACCTAAACATCTGATCTGACCACTACAGGTATGTATAGAATCAGCCTGATAGTGCCAGTAAAGCACTGGCTTTAGCTTATATACGAAAATCCTGGTGATTAGTTCCCTTTAACTCTGCTATTTTTGTGTAGATGCAATGTTTTATCGCCTGTTTTGGCATTTTTAAAAAATGTTGCAGCGACCAAAAAACATAATTTTGTCATTTGGAATTTTTTTCTCACTGTCACCACGCCATGTGCCTATCAGATTAAATAATTTTATATTTTTATAGATCGGGCATTTCTGAATGCGGCGATACCAAATTTATGTATTTTTTTTACTTTTTCAACTGTTTTATTTTCACCGATGATTTAAACTTTTAGTTTTTTTTATTTTTCCATATTTTTTAAAACTTTTTTTTTTCCATTTTTAAATTATTTTACTAGTCCCCCTAGGAAAAACTTTATCACTGCACAGTCCAATTGCCTGGGCATTTCTAATGATCAGAGCAGCATCGCTCTGAGCCTTGGTCGTAAAGGGGTTAATGTGAAAACCAGGCTGCTGGCATTCATAGGAGACCATGATTTCTGCTATATACAGCCATGCTGTGACAATACTGTATATAGCACAAGCAATCGTATGATCTCAGGTTCAAGTCTCCTAGAAAAACTAACAAATGAACTGGAAAAAAAAAGGTTTAAAAAATCAGGAAAAAAAAATGGAAAAGTTAATATTACCCCTCATTTCTCCCATTAAAAATTATGAAATTAAACAAATTTGATAAATTCACAAAGTTGGTATTGCTGTTTTTATGAAAACAATAAAAACATACAAAAAAATATAACTTGATTAGTAAACAGCGTAATGAGAAAGTATCAAAATATCAGAATTGGGGTTTTTTTTGGTCACTGCAACAACACCCAAAAAATGTAATAACAGGCAAAAAAAATCACCCCAATGTGATATCAATAAAATCATCCACTTGGAGCACAAAAAAACATGCCCTCACACAGCTGAAAATCTAAAACGCTATGGCTATTGGAAAATGGCAACAAAAGCAAAAATATAAATTTATTTTTTTTTTACAAATTTCAATTTTTTTTAACTTAAAATGAAAACTATGAATGTTTGGTATCTGCGTCATCGTACTGACCTGGAGAATCGTATTGCAGGTCACTTTAATATAAATTGAATGCGCTTCTGTACTATTTTGCTGCAGTTAGAATTTTTGTCCCACTTTCCATTACATCACATAATAAAACAGATAATATAATTCAAAAGTAAGAAACATCCCGGAAAAAACAAGCTCTAAGGCCTAGGACACACAGTAAGAAAAACGGTGCGAGGGGAATGCAACCAAAAAATCGCATTCCACTTGGACCAATATTACTCAATGTGGCAGCACTCATGAGCGATTATTTTCTCAGCCCTAATCGGACCAAGAAAACAATCACAGAATGCTGCGGGTGCAATGCGAGCTTGTTTCACTAGCATTCAAGTTTATGGGGCGAGAGAAACATCGCACTGCTCTTGCGTTACACCAGTGTAACGCGAGAGCAGTGCGATTCTCGACGGAGGAGATAGGGAGAAAAATCCCTCCCTCCCTTCCGCAGCGCCAGCCCTTCCCTCTGCAGCGTCGGCCCTCTCCTCCGCAGCTGTGGTCTGCTCACACGATCGGACCTCAGTCGCAGTGACACTCGCATGACACTTGGCTCCTGCTGTGCTGCCAGCGTGAGCCGAGTGTCATGCGACCACTCGCACAAATCCCTGTGTGGTCTCAGCCTAACACAGCTATGTCAACAAAGAAATAATAGGAATTACTACTTACCGGTAATGATGTTTCCAGGAGCCATCATGACAGCACTGTAGGAGTTGCTGCTTTGACATTTACAGGGACAGGAAACGCAAGAGTTTAAAAGCCCCTCCCCATCCCCCTCTCCTCAGTGATTTTTCAAGTACCACACCAGGATGGGAGATAACACCATTTTATTAATGCATAAACGTACGACAAACACGGCACAGAATCAACGGGAGGGAAATAATAGTGCTGTCATGATGGCTCCTGGAAACATCATTACCGGTAAGTAGTAATTCCTATTTTCCAGGACGCCACATGACAGCACTGTAGGAGAATGCCAAAGTAATCCCTATGGGGGGGGAATCACAGCCTGTAGAACCTTCCTACTGAACAAGGTATGTTGATCAGGAAGAAGATCCAGTTTATAGTGTTTACAAAACGTGTGTGGGCCAGACCACGTCGCTGTATGGCAAATTTGTGCCAAGGAAACCCCCGCTCTCTCCGCCCAAGAAGTGGACAGGGCTCTGGTGGAGTGAGCCCTAAGGTGAGTAGGAGGGTCCCGACCCGCGGAGTGGTAAGTAGCTGTAATAGTGGACTTAACCCACCGAGACAGAGTTGTCTTAGACACCTTCTTCCCTCGGTTTTTCCCTGCAAATTGCACAAATAGGGTTGAATCTATACGCCAGCTCCGGGTAGCTTCCAAATAAGCCAGCACTGCTCTTCTAACATCCAAAGAGCGAAGGGAATCTTCATGTGGAGACGAAGAGGTGGAACAGACTGCCGGCAAAACCACCTCTTGTTCTAGAGTAGTCGCGGACACCACCTTTGGCCGGAATGTTGGATCTAGCTTCAAAATGAGTCTGTCGGGCAGGATCTGGAGATATGGAGGACGAATGGATAAAGCCTGTAGTTCTCCAATTCGCTTTGCAGTGGTAATGGCCACCAAAAAAGCTGTTTTGAACGATAATTGCTGAATATTGACATCATCCAGAGGTTCAAACGGAACTTCACAGAGTCCATTCAGAACTAGACTCAGATCCCATGGAGGAACTGTGGATCGAATAGTAGGTCGTAATCTTTGAAGTCCTTTGACAAAACGGACAATCCAAGGATGGGAAGCGAGGGAAGCATCGAAGAATACACTGAGCGCTGAGATCTGGACTTTTATTGTACTGGGCTTCAGGCCCTGGCGAAACCCATCTTGAAGAAAATCAAGGATCCGAGGAATATCTGGACGGGCACTGTCGCTTGGTTCTTCTCCTAGGAAGGCAGAAAACCGAGTCCATATCTGCCTATAAATCGCCTGGGTAACCGGCTTTCTACTGGCTTGTAGGGTAGTAATAACTGCTGCGGATAAACCCTTATTCTTCAAGAATCGCCCCTCAGGATCCAAGCCGACAGATGAAGATTGTGAAGGTCCTGGTGGAATACTGGCCCCTGGCTGAGTAGATCCTCCCGTAGGGGAAGAATAACGGGTTTGTCCACTGCCATGTTGTTCAGGAGTGAGAACCAGCTCCTTTTCGGCCAAAACGGAACAATGAGGATGACCCTGGCCTTGTCCTGTCGGATCTTCTGAAGGACTCTGGAAATCAATGGAAGAGGGGGGAAGCAGCAAGGACGGGGTACAAAATATTAAAATTTAACTTTTAATTAATCCTTTAAAAAGGAAGCAGGTAAGGCCTTACTTCACAGAAGTTATCTTTAAAACCATAACATTACAATCCCCTTTAGCATGTATAGGGGTACCAACAAGGCCAGGACAACGCCTGTACAGATAACAAAAACAGGTAGGCTGACCCGTGCTAGACGTACAGCAGGACAGCTCACCAGTAGGGCTTGGACTACCACAGTATCAAAATGAAGGTCAAAAAACCCTGTACTTATGGATAGAAGAGGATGGAACGATCTCACCACATCAGACGGCGATCCAACCACTATCAACAAAGATCCTCATATCTTCCTGATGTCCTTGTTCTCCCAACGCGTTTCATATACAAAGATAATTGTCAGGGGAGTATAGAGAGTCAGTCCTTACATCAGAAGGCCAGGACAGGACATGCGGACGGCAAACAGCGGGGCTTCCATATGCTGCGCAGCATATGGAAGCCCCGCTGTTTGCCGTCCGCATGTCCTGTCCTGTCCTTCTGATGTAAGGACTGACTCTCTATACTCCCCTGACGATTATCTTTGTATATGAAACGCGTTGGGAGAACAAGGACATCAGGACCTCAATCTCTTTAAGGGGACCATGTGTTAAGTCCACTAAATAGGATCACTGGGACGCCCAGGAAGATATGAGGATCTTTGTTGATAGTGGTTGGATCGCTGTCTGATGTGGTGAGATCGTTCCATCCTCTTCTATCCATAAGTACAGGGTTTTTTGACCTTCATTTTGATACTGTGGTAGTCCAAGCCCTACTGGTGAGCTGTCCTGCTGTACGTCTAGCACGGGTCAGCCTACCTGTTTTTGTTATCTGTACAGGCGTTGTCCTGGCCTTGTTGGTACCCCTATACATGCTAAAGGGGATTGTAATGTTATGGTTTTAAAGATAACTTCTGTGAAGTAAGGCCTTACCTGCTTCCTTTTTAAAGGATTAATTAAAAGTTAAATTTTAATATTTTGTACCCCGTCCTTGCTGCTTTTGTCTAAATTGATCATTTTTGGTACAATACCAGTAGCTATTTAAATAAGAGGGGGGAAGGCATATGCCAGATCCATGACCCAAGGTTGAGACATCGCATCCACTGCTGCTGGCCTGTCGTTGGGATTGAGAGAGAAGAAGTTCTTGCACTTCGAGTTGTTCCTGGATGCGAATAAGTCCCAATGAGGTGTCCCCCACCGGGCAATTAATGTCTGGAACACTGAGTCGTTGAGGCACCAAGTTGCGGGATCTATCCGGTGTCTGCTGAGATAATCCGCCAGATGATTGTCGGAGCCCCTCAGATGTACAGCCGAAATGGACAGAACCGATGTCTCGGCCCAGCGGAAGATGAAGTGCGCCAAGGCTTGCAAGTGGTGATGTCTCGGGCCGCCCTGGTGCCTGAGAAACGCCACTGTTGTCACATTGTCCGAGAGGACGCGGACATGTTGATGCAGAAATAGATGTTGTCTGCTGCTGAGGGCCTGCCAGACTGCGTTCAACTCCCTGTAGTTGGAAGAGTAAGCCATCGACTGGGTTGGCCACGTTCCTTGGAAAGAAACCTTGCCCACGTGTGCCCCCCAACCTGTTTGGCTGGCGTCGGTAATGAGCGTAACTGATGGCGAGAAGTCCCAATGAACTCCCACCGAGAGATGCTCCTTTTTTGTCAACCATTGCAGAACGCGTCGGAGCCGCCCCGGAAGGATGATCTTGCGGTTCAAAGTGTTTTGGCTGGTCAACGAGCAGTGACGACCCACTGGTCTTGAAAGAATCAGTTGTTGAAGCGGTCTGGAATGAAACTGGCTCCACCGCACACATGCGATACATGACGTCATCAGACCTAACACCCTCATAGCTTCCCGGATAGTACACTGCCTTTGACTTCGGAAAGACCGTATTCTGCTCTGGAGTAACCTCACCTTCAGGGCCGGCAAGAATGACATTCTGGCATCCGAGTCCAGAAGTATGCCTAGGAAGATCTTCCTGGATTCTGCCAGCAAATTTGATTTGTGAATGTTCACCATCCACCCCAGTGACTGGAGTTGGAATAGAGCGATCCCCACTTGGTGGGACAATTCTCTTGGATTTCAAAATACTAAAGTCTGGCTCACTGGTTGGGTAGGTGCACCGAGAAAAATTAGCATACAGTAAGATAAGCTCGGGCACACAAAATGAAAGTCTGAGACAAAATGATGCTGGTGAAACAATCCGCTTGTTTTTTATTTTATTTTGGTGCAAAGGTCAAAAATAATTAGATTCAATTTTTTCTAACGTTTCGGCCTCTGTCTATAGGCCTTCGTCAGAGAAATCTATAATGAAGGTATACAGAAAGAAAAAAGAACATGTTCATAAAAGCATAATCATAATATCGCACATCTGCAACATATAGAAGAATGAGAACAATGTACATGATATGCACCAACAACAAAAATGAATTGGATATTTGAACAAGTCATGAAATAAAGAGTTTGCATATTCCATATAAAACATGTTAGTTTTTCATGATTTTTCATTACATATAACAGGAGAGACAGACCACACGAAGGTAAATTCGAAAACGTACCTATATGGTCAAAGGGGATAAATATGTATGATTCCCACATAAAGGAGATCCAGATATAGCTTTAATGAATTGCCTAAAAAATAGACATGGATTTTTTAAGATGAAACCCAACATGCATTTGAAAGTAAAATTCTTTTAGAGAAAGAGTGTATTTCTCTGCAAAGTGGAGCGGCGAGGGAGAACCAGAGGAATGGTAACAGAGATACAGGGGCGAGGTCAAAGACTTATACCAGAAGGTTTTGAAAAAAAAGGGGGGGTAAGAGAGGTAAGAAAAGGGTGAATAGAAAGAAATAGAAATAGATCATCCAAAAAAAAAAAAAAAAAGGAAATCCAGATAGATCAGAATAGGACTACCTTTGCTGTTGATCAATATTGGTATATCAAGAAACGGAGATAAGGACACCTGCTCCAGAGGTGACTATAAGCATTAAGATATCCACTAATTAGTGCTGTGATAAGAAATATACAGCGTAAGTTATATGGTCACATCCCGCTGTACAAACCATGAATAGTAATATAGAAAGATGTACGTACCCACAGGGTATCTTATACCAAAAGGTAGGTAACCGCCTCAGAATACAGGGGTGACGTGATGTCCATGTACTCAAGCCTACCAGTGTAAATATATATCAATATACAGGTGTGTGCCCGCAGAAAAAGACAACCATATGATGATATAAAGACTACAAACCGCTCAAGTGTGAATTGAAACGGATCTATGTGGGTCTGCTGGTAGTACTGCAATCCTTGCAGCTGATTAAGCGATAGAGGCTTGGTGTTATGGCTGATGATATCCTATGAATAAACCATAGACAAAAAAATATCGACAAAAGTATCAAATGTGTACACCCAATAGTCCCTAATAGGGAAGTCTCAAGTACTAAAAGATAATACATACCGCCCAAAAATGAGCTGATTTCACATAGGCACCATAGGGAATAGTCACACTGAGGGTTAAAGTGCTACAATGTACCGCAATGTGTTGCCTGAAAGACGTATAAAAAGATCTCTATCACAGATCAACAGCATAGGGGAAAGAGAAGTGCACAGTCATTTAAACACACCTGATCTGCTGATAAAGAGCAAAGATGAGAGGGTTAAGTAGAGCTCGTCACATTCCTAGAAGTAAAAGGTAAATAAGAGATAGAAAGCAACCAACATCAATAGAAAGGCAGTAAAAAGCCATGGACGTAACTATACCTGGGGAAAGAGAAAGTCTCAAAAGCATAGGTTGTGACAGCAGTCTCCCTGTGAATCTCCGTGGTGCACAAGGTGATGGGATACCCGCCTTTTTATACAAATCGGATCAGCTGTGAGCACAGATTAGTGACGTCAGGGCTTGCCGTGGTGCGTGCTGCCCATGCGCGGAGAAGCCAAAAGGGCTCATCGGCGCATGCGCCTGCCGCGTCCACAGACAGCCCATGTGTAAACAGCGGCGTGAAGGTAATGGTGGGGCGGGACATCCGGTCTGTGAACCGCACCGTGGAACGCTCCATCGCCCATGCGCAGAAGGGCCCCCAAGGCCGATCGGCGCATGTGCAAGTGGCGATCATCCGAAACATAAGGAAAAGGAGAAACGGGCCGGGCGCAAGTGCAGACTGGCCGTGGTAAAGGACATGACCGCGCATGAGCGGGCTCACTTCTCCCCAAATTCGTGAGGCCGACAGGGCATTCCGTGTAGTCAATATTGCGTCTGTGATGTGAGATCGTGCAAAAGTCACTGCGCCTGAAAAAAAGAGAGATAATAGAATTAATCAAGAGAAAGTAGTGAAATGACCAGAACGACACTGGTAAAGAAGATAAAAGAGACTTTTAAGGTAGAAAGAAATAAATGAAGCAAAAAAAGAAAAGAAGAAGGAAAAAAGAAAAAAAGAAAAAAAGAAAGAAAAAAGAAAAGAATAAAAATGAAATGAAATAAAATAAAATAAATTAAATGATAAATGGAATTAAATGATAAATACAACCTAAAAGAAAAAATAAATAAAATTAAAAATGAAAATAAAAATAAAAAACATAGAAAAATAAATGATAAAAACAAAAAATAAAAAATAAAAAATAAAAAATAAAAGGATATGAAAACGGAAAAAAGGAAAAAAGTAAAAAGAAAAAAGAAAAAAAAGGAAAAAAGAAGAAAGAAGAAAGAAAAAAGAATTAGAGAAAGTGAATGAAAATAAAGGAATAAAGAAACAAAAAAGTGACCTTCGTCACAGTGTAACAACCGAAGATAGAAACATGTGTGAAATAAAGAGAAATAGAAAAATATCCAGAAAACAGTGTCATATAGGATAAATCCCACATAAGAGAAACTATTCACTCTAAACAAAGACCTCATATTCACGATTAAGACCCAATGGTTCTAACGTTTGTAAGGTATATATCCAAAAGGCCTCTCGTTCTTTTAATTTCTGTATCCTGTTACCACCTCTCCTAGGTTGTGACACATGTTCGAGAACTTGATATCTCAATTGTGCTACCGTGTGACTCATCTGATGGAAATGTGCTGGAATAGGTAAGAGTGTCTGCTTACACCTGATGGTAGATTTATGTTTACTTATGCGGTCTCGGATATGTTGGGTAGTCTCCCCAACATATCCGAGACCGCACGGACATTTAATTAAGTACACAACGTATGATGAATCACATGTGAAGAAGTTCTTGATGTGAAAGATCTTGCCCGTTCGGGGGTGAGTAAAAGTGTTCCCTTTGGTGATATTGGAGCATTGGATACAATGCAGACATGGGTAGTTACCAGTGCGAGTCGTCAGTAAGGTGGTTTGTCGCGCTGTTCTAATCTGTGACCCAATGTCCGCTCGTACCAATGTGTCTCTCAAATTCTTAGGGCGTTTATTGCAAAAAAGGGGTTTGTTCTGGAATTCAGGAATACCAGGATAGGCCCTTGCCAGTAATGACCAGTGTTTAAGAATAGCACCCCTAATGTGTGCTTGAAAGGGATGATATGTTGCAACAAAAGTTGCTCGTGGGCCTTGTACTGAATCCGTTCGTCTGTGAGAAGTCCCTGCAGTAGCAATCTGCCGTGGGTACCCTCTTGCCATAAATTTCTCACCCATCTCCGTTTGGCGTCTCTCACGGATATCAGGATCCGATACTATGCGATTAACCCGCATTTTTTGTGAAAGTGGTAACGCCTTTTTAATATGGGCAGGGTGTGCACTGGTATAATGCAGCAAACTATTCCTATCTATGGGCTTAGTGTAAAGGTCCGTAGAGATGACACCCGTGGCAGATTTCAAGATGAGAACATCTAGGAAATTCATTTTATGTTGGTCACAGTTCAGGGTAAATTTTAATTTCGGTAAACATTCATTAAGATCAGAATAGAATGTCTCTAATTGGGATCTATCTCCATGCCATATCATAAAAATATCATCAATGTATCTGCGCCATGTAACCACATGCGCAGAATACATTGGATGGGTATAGACAAAAGTTTCTTCAAAATGGGACATAAATATGTTGGCATAAGGTGGTGCTACATTTGATCCCATAGCAGTCCCCTGTACCTGTACATAAAATTGATCCTGAAAAAGGAAGAAGTTATTGTGTAACACTATTGTCAGGAGATCTATTACAAACTTTTTCTGATGAGGGGATATATTGTCATGTTGATCTAGAAAGGAGGAAACCGCCTCAATCCCCTGTTGATGATTAATGCTTGTGTAGAGACTACTAACATCAAGTGTCACCAAGATATCATCAGGAGAGATATTGATAGTGGTTCTCAGAAATTGCAGAAAGTCATTAGTATCCTTGATGTATGAGGAGATGGAGGGTATCAAGGGGTTAAGAATTCTCTCAAGAGTAATGGCCAAAGGTGATAGCACTGACTCCGTAGAGGCCACGATAGGGCGTCCTGGAGGATGGTTAAGATTTTTATGAATTTTCGGTAATGTGTAAAACACTGGAGTAATTGGAAAATCTTTTATAAGAAATTCTGCTAATTTCTTATCAATAGTACCAAGTCCTAAATGTTCATCAATAAGATGTCTAATGAGTTCCCTAATCTTACTCGTAGGATCTCTTGGAATCGGTCTGTATGTTGTATGATCCTCCAATTGACCCAGTATCTCAGAGACATAATACTCTTTATCCATCACGACAATTGCTCCGCCCTTATCAGCAGGTTTAATTACCAATTTCTGGTTTGTTCTAAGACTATTAAGGGCATGAGATTCTTCAGGTGTAAGATTATTACGGATGTGCAAATCACCATTCTTAATTTCACTAATGACTTTCTTTGTGTCAGTTGTGACAAAACCAATAAATGTCTCGACTGGATGGTGCGTTTTGGGGGGCTGGAAAGTACTAGGAATTGTTAATTTCAGATCCTTAAGTCTGAATATATCCGGGTTGTTAGTAGGAGGGGTAGGCTCACTAGGGTTTAATGTGGAAAAGTTCGTCTTCAATCTAAGGGACCGGAAGAAGCGTCTGAGCTCCTGGTCAAGAGTGAACTCATTGAAAGATGGAGTGGGGCAGAAGGAGAGACCCTTCTGTAATATGTTCGACTCTGTGGGTGACAGGTGGTAGGACGAAATGTTGTACAATATGTTTGTCCTACCTGAGAGCGAGTCGTCACCTTGTAAGGGGCCCCTTGATTTCCTTTTCCCCCTCCTTGTCTTTCTCTTTGAGGGCGACGAGGTCCTAAAAAAGAGGACGATGACCCACGAGATTGACTGTGATCACTATCAGAGCTATTAGAACCCGAGTACGGTCCATAATATGGCTGTCTACGGTCCTGAAGATCCTGGAAGCGCCATTTGTAGACACGGTTCTTGGAGTAGTCCTCCTGGTCCCGTATAAACTTAGATCTTTTACGATCCTGCAATGTTTTCCTAAAGTCCGTAATAGAATCCTGTGTTCGTGTCTTCATGTTATTCCACTCAGTGGACGGAAGAGTGTTACTTAATTGGTCCTCAATACTACGGATCCTTTCTTCCACATCTCGTAGTTCCTGTTGTAAAAAGTCAATAGTCAGGATAATAATATCCATGGAACACTTATTTAGTATTCCCTCAAATTTATCACAATACGTAGCATTGTCGGCAAATAGCGTGGGACGAAGAGGAACCCGTAGGCCGCGGGGTATTCTCTTAGTTTTATGATATTCTGCCAATGTCGTGGAATGTAATTCAAAAGCCGTTTGCTTGCGGAGAATCTTCTCATAATCTCTAGATTTCGTCTCTTCTGCCGGGATAGACAAAAAAGTGTTGGGAGTGGTGACTTTAGCCAATATGGTCGAAGTCTCCTCCTCATTGAATGAGAGCGTAGAAAAAGACATCATATACGTAATCTGGATAGGAAATAGGAGCCCAGACTAAAAATGTCCAACTTCAAAATACTAAAGTCTGGCTCACTGGTTGGGTAGGTGCACCGAGAAAAATTAGCATACAGTAAGATAAGCTCGGGCACACAAAATGAAAGTCTGAGACAAAATGATGCTGGTGAAACAATCTGCTTGTTTTTTATTTTATTTTGGTGCAAAGGTCAAAAATAATTAGATTCAATTTTTTCTAACGTTTCGGCCTCTGTCTATAGGCCTTCGTTTTTTTTTGTTTTTTTTTCTTTTTTTTGGATGATCTATTTCTATTTCTTTCTATTCACCCTTTTCTTACCTCTCTGACCCCCCCTTTTTTTTCCAAACCTTCTGGTACAAGTCTTTGACCTCGCCCCTGTATCTCTGTTACCATTCCTCTGGTTCTCCCTCGCCGCTCCACTTTGCAGAGAAATACACTCTTTCTCTAAAAGAATTTTACTTTGAAATGCATGTTGGGTTTCATCTTAAAAAATCCATGTCTATTTTTTAGGCAATTCATTAAAGCTATATCTGGATCTCCTTTATGTGGGAATCATACATATTTATCCCCTTTGACCATATAGGTACGTTTTCGAATTTACCTTCGTGTGGTCTGTCTCTCCTGTTATATGTAATGAAAAATCATGAAAAACTAACATGTTTTATATGGAATATGCAAACTCTTTATTTCATGACTTGTTCAAATATCCAATTCATTTTTGTTGTTGGTGCATATCATGTACATTGTTCTCATTCTTCTATATGTTGCAGATGTGCGATATTATGATTATGCTTTTATGAACATGTTCTTTTTTATTTCTGTATACCTTCATTATAGATTTCTCTGACGAAGGCCTATAGACAGAGGCCGAAACGTTAGAAAAAATTGAATCTAATTATTTTTGACCTTTGCACCAAAATAAAATAAAAAACAAGCGGATTGTTTCACCAACATAATTCTCTTGGATTGTCTGCAATGAGAAGCAGATCGTCTAGGTATGGAACGATGGTGACACCCAGCGTTCTTAGGTGGGCCACCACCTCCGCCATAACTTTTGTGAAGGTTCGGGGAGCAGATGATAGGCCAAACGGAAGACACCGGAACTGGTAATGATAGATTACACCCTGTTTTTCCAAAGCAAATCTCAGGAATTTCTGACAGGCGGGGTGTATAGCTATATGATAATATGCGCTTGACAGGTCTATTGTGGCCATCACCGAGTGATGGCTGATGAGTAGGATGGCAGATCTGATGGATTCCATACGGAATTTTTTGTAACGAACGAACCGATTCAGGGGCTTTAGATTGATAATGGTGCGCACGTCTCCCGACGGTTTTAGGACGGTAAAAAGACTGGAGTAGTGACCCCTGAAGTGTTACCGCGGAGGAACCGGACATATTGCCCGGGTACGTAACAGATTTTGAACCTCTGACCAGAGCCGGAAGGACGAGTCTGGGGAGCGAAATCGTGTTAGAAGAAATCTGTCGGGGGGCACCCGAGAGAATTCTATCAGGAGACCTCCTGAGACCACTTGGAGAACCCAAGGATTGGACGTGATACGTTCCCATGCCGCTTGAAACCCCGTCAGACGAGCGCCCACCCTGGCGTCAGGATCGATTTTGGTTCTTTCTAGTGTCAAAGGAGGGATTTCTCTCTTTCCCTCCTTTGTAATAACTCCATCTACCTGATCTACCCCTACTTTTGTAGTCAGGATTTCTAAAGGAACGAAATCGACGGGTAGGAGGGCCCCGACGAGTCTTCTCCTCGGGAAATCCCCCTTTTTTATCCGAGGCCTTTTCTAATATATCATCTAGAGCGGGACCAAAATCTCTCACACCTGAAAATGGGATAGCACACAATTTGTTTTTAGAGGCGCAATCCCCCGACCACGTTTTTAACCATATGGCCCTGAGGGCAGAATTAGTTAATGCCTCATTTCTAGCAGAAAATCTAATTGATTCTGCTGAGGCATCTGCCATAAATCCTGTGGCTAGTTTCAGGAGAGATATAGAGTCCTGGACAGTCTCCCTGGGAGCCCTATCCACAATTAGGGATTCTAAGTCATCTAACCACCTAGACATGGATCTAGCCACCGAAGTAGCCGCAATGTTAGTCTTGATAGTGGTGGCTGCAGCTTCCCATGCTCTTTTCAGAAGGCCATCTGCCTTTCTGTCCATAGGGTCCTTCAACCCGGACGAGTCCTCAAATGGGATAGCAGTTTTTCTAGCAACCTTAGCCACCGGTACATCAATTTTTGGTACATCCTCCCAATCCTTAATATCATCCGGTTCAAAAGGGAGACGAGCCCGAAATTCCCTGGGAATAACTAGCTTCTTCTCAGACTCCTGCCATTCCTCCATTATCATTGCTCTGACATGGGAATTGACAGGGAATACTCGATGACGTTGAGACCTAAGTCCTCCGAACATTTCATCCT
The DNA here is from genome assembly GCF_048569485.1 of Anomaloglossus baeobatrachus. Lineage (NCBI taxonomy): Eukaryota > Metazoa > Chordata > Amphibia > Anura > Aromobatidae > Anomaloglossus > Anomaloglossus baeobatrachus. Next base: position 84,539,846 of record NC_134353.1, on the reverse strand, counting down.
GGACAGATCTCGGTTTTGCTCCTCCACCATCATTGTCTTTCTGACGGCACGAAGAAGGTCATCCGTATCACAGGAGGAAAAAAGATACCGACGGCCCTCCTCTGGTGCTGGACCCGCCATCTCCTCCTCTAACTGAGAATCAGAGTCATAAGAAATCTCTCCCTCTTCTGAAGAGATCCCCATGTCCTGACGTTGTCGTTTGTGAGGCATGTCTCGACCTTCCAGGTGGGATGATGTACTGGCAATAACCGACTGTACTTCCTCGCGTATCATAGCTCTCATGTCCGTCAGCAGGGAATTTTGTTCACTGGAGACCAACTCAGCTATACAAGTGTCACATAGCTGTTTAGTACAGGACTCTGACAGGTGTAAATGACAGACTGCACATTTCTTAATCCTGGCGGATTTCCTCTGCACTTTCTTAGGCCCCCTTCACACGTCCGTGAAAAACACGCACGTGTGTTACGGGCCGTTTTTCGGGTCCGTGTCCCGTTTTTGTGTCCGTTTTTATGGTCCGTGTGGCACCTGTGTGAATTGCGTATGCTAGCCGTGTTTGTGTGCAGAACGTCCGTGTGTGCGTGTGGAATTAACGTGTATGTGTACGTGGAATGTCCGTGTGGAATGTCCGTGTGTGTGATGCACAATGTCGTTTATAAATGTCGGCTGACAGCAGACAGAGTTGCGCGATGAGAATGAACTCGGGTGAACTTCACCCGACTTCATCCTCATACCGCGGCTCTGTCTGTGTCGAGTACTGATTAGCGGTCACCTGTGAAGGATTCACCGGTGACCGCTAATCCCCCGAGTGACTGAAGTTTCCCCCCATCTCTCATACTCACCGTTCCTCGATCTCCGGCGCGGCCCTGCACGGCATTCACACTGCTGCGGCGGCTTTTACTATTTTGAAAAAGCCGGCCGCTCATTAAACAATCTCCTATTCCCTGCTTTCCCCGCCCACCGGCGCCTATGATTGGTTGCAGTGAGACATGCCCCCACGCTGAGTGACAGGTGTCACACTGCACCCAATCACAGCAGCCGGTGGGCGTGTCTATACTGTACAGTAAAATAAATAAATAATTAAAAAAAACGGCGTGCGGTTCCCCCCAATTTTAATGCCAGCCAGATAAAGCCATACGGCTGAAGGCTGGTATTCTCAGGATGGGGAGCTCCACGTTATGGGGAGCCCCCCAGCCTAACAATATCAGTCAGCAGCCGCCCAGAATTGCCGCATACATTATATGCGACAGTTCTGGGGCTGTACCCGGCTCTTCCCGATTTGCCCTGGTGCTTTGGCAAATCGGGGTAATAAGGAGTTATTGGCAGCCCATAGCTGCCAATAAGTCCTAGATTAATCATGTCAGGCGTCTATGAGACACCTTCCATGATTAATCTGTAAATTACAGTAAATAAACACACACACACCAGAAAAAATCCTTTATTAGAAATAAAAAACACACACACATACCCTGGTTCACCACTTTAATCAGCCCCAAAAAGCCCTCCATGTCCGGCGTAATCCAGGATGGTCCAGCGTCGCTTCCAGCTCTGCTACATGGAGGTGACCGGAGCTGCAGAAGACACCGCTGCTCCGGTCACCTCCACGCAGCTAATGAAGACAGCCGCGCGATCAGCTGAGCTGTCACTGAGGTTACCCGCTGTCACTGGATCCAGTGACAGCGGGTAACCTCAGTGACAGCTCAGCTGATTGCACGGCTGTCTTCATTACCTGCGTGGAGGTGACCGGAGCGGCTGTGTCTTCTGCAGCTCCGGTCACCTCCATGTAGCAGAGCTGGAAGCTACGCTGGACCATCCTGGATTACGCCGGACATGGAGGGCTTTTTGGGGCTGATTAAAGTGGTGAACCAGGGTATGTGTGTGTGTTTTTTATTTCTAATAAAGGATTTTTTCTGGTGTGTGTGTGTTTATTTACTGTAATTTACAGATTAATCATGGAAGGTGTCTCATAGACGCCTGACATGATTAATCTAGGACTTATTGGCAGCTATGGGCTGCCAATAACTCCTTATTACCCCGATTTGCCAAAGCACCAGGGCAAATCGGGAAGAGCCGGGTACAGCCCCAGAACTGTCGCATATAATGTATGCGGCAATTCTGGGCGGCTGCTGACTGATATTGTTAGGCTGGGGGGCTCCCCATAACGTGGAGCTCCCCATTCTGAGAATACCAGCCTTCAGCCGTATGGCTTTATCTGGCTGGCATTAAAATTGGGGGGAACCGCACGCCGTTTTTTTTTAATTATTTATTTATTTATTTTACTGCACAGTATAGACACGCCTACCGGCTGCTGTGATTGGGTGCAGTGTGACACCTGTCACTCAGCGTGGGGGCGTGTCTCACTGCAACCAATCATAGGCGCCGGTGGGCGGGGAAAGCAGGGAATAGGAGATTGTTTAATGAGCGGCCGGCTTTTTCAAAATAGTAAAAGCCGCCGCAGCAGTGTGAATGCCGTGCAGCGCTGAGCCGGAGATCGGGAAACGGTAAGTATGAGAGAGGGGGGGAAACTGACCGACAGACTGTGAGAGAGGGACAGACAGACAGAGAGACCGACAGAGAGACAGAGAGACCGACCGACGGACTCAGGGAGATTGACCGACATACACAGAAATAGAAAGAATAGCCGACATCACTAGAAATAAAAACACCAAACGGACACGGACTATAGGTAGATGCATACGTGTTTACTAACGTGTGTGCACATACCCATAGACTTTCATTGTGTCCACGTGTGCGTGCTCCGTGCAGATAACGGACATGCATCCGTGCAAAACGCAAACACATACGGATCACGGACACGCACACACGGACATAATGAAATAACGCACGTGTGACCACAATCATAGATTAACATTGGTGCACGTTTGGCCGTGTCTCCGGTATATACGGAAACGGACCAAACACGCACGTGTATCACGGACGTGTGAAGGGGGCCTTAGGAATAGTGTCGGTGCGAGTTGTGGAAGAATCCTAAAATGAAGGGGTAGACTGAATCAGGTACTACCCTTCTCATCCCTGGACAGAACCCAGGACACCTGTACTTACTTGACCCTGGGATTCTGCAGGGACCCCGGCATCCGACCTGTCATCCTCATCCATTATAAGTGAATACAGACAATAGTGAACCATCCCCCGGTCCCCACGGTTTTATTACCTGTTTGGGCGACGTCATGGTCCGATCCCGCCTTCAGTGTTCCGTCCTGGATCACGTACTGCCTTCCAGGGCATCGCCATATTCCGAACCCGGAAATGCGGCAGCTCCGCACAGCGCATGCGTCAGCGTGCGTGTCACGCTGGAACGCATGATGTGCACATACCCGGAAGTGCCACATGGCCTGCAGAGGACAGCGGGAAGCCAAGAGCCCTCACCTGAGGGAAGCGGCTGTTTGCCAGGAATCTCGTTCCACCGGCCGGCTGAAGAACCTCTCCTTTAGAGGTGTCGGCCAGGGGCTGCTTGACCGGCAGGAAGGAGAGAGCAAGCCCCCCCGATCCGCCTAGACCCCGTACATCTAACGGTAAGACTTGCGTCCGTCCTGTACAGGGACAGGAAAAACACTGAGGAGAGGGGGATGGGGAGGGGCTTTTAAACTCTTGCGTTTCCTGTCCCTGTAAAGGTCAAAGGAGCAACTCCTACAGTGCTGTCATGTGGCGTCCTGGAAAAAAAAGTTATTGTGAAAAATCCAAAGCAAAAGTATAATAGAAACATGGACACCACTTCTGCATTATGTATCCACCACTCCAGGTTTTGGTTTACAAATAAAGAGTTAAAAAAAAAAATCACCATATTTGGAAAATTCGCAAGAAAAAACGCATGTAATTTGCACATGAATTTATCAATATAGTTTTGTAAAAGCAAAATACCATAAAGTATCCAAAACAATGCAGCTTTGTTTAAGACCCCATTCCCACTTCTGTGTCTTCAGTACATATGGTGTCCGTCTTCACGTGTAAAGGGGAAACGTTCACATTCATACTAAATAAAATCAATTGGGATCTTCACACCTCCGTGTTTTCACACAAACCATGTGTCCATGTGAAAAAGCTGAGACAAGACTGTTTTTTACCGGCAACACGGGTAAAATACGGAAATTGCATGAATGGCACCCGTGTGACACATGCTGGAACAAAAAAGGAAGATAATGAAATGAATGTTTTTTTTTATGTGTAAAAGATGTGCAAAGATAAGATAAATGCTAGATAGATATAGATAGATAGCTTGCACAGCTATTTAAAAAAATTAATATGTAATTAAAGAAAATAGATGTGGGATCCTCCCTAATTTTCATAACCAGCCCAGATAAAGCAGCAGTTGCAGGCTGCAACCCTCAGCTGGCAGCTTTGCCTTGTCTGGTTATCAAAAATAGATAAGATCCTATGCTAATTTTTAAAATTATTTATATAAATAATTTTTAAAAAGGCATGGGGTCCCCCTTTATTTCATAACCAGCCAAGGTACAGTAGACAGCTGGGGGCTGGTATTATCAGGGTGGGTAGGTCCACTATGGTTATCTGGCCCTTCCCAACCTAAAAATAGCAGCCCACAACCTCTCTTGAAATGGTGCATCTGTCGCAGGCGGAGGAGGAGACGCTGCGCTCACCCACTGTTCAGGTCCGGCTGCTGCTGCTGCTGCTCGGTGGTGGCTCAAGCGGTGAGCCGGATCCCGGGGACTCGGGCGGTGCTCCTCGCCCATGAGTGAAAAGGGGAATGATTTTGGGGATTTATTGTCCGTGACACCACCCACGGTTGTGGTGAGGTTGTGACACCACCGTTGCTCTGGACGGGGATCCCGGGAGCGATGACAGGGAGCAGCTTGGATGTTGTTTTTCCCCTCCGAGGGTAGGGGGGCTGGTTGTCCCGGGGCCCGGTGAGGGGAGGATGGCAGGTGGGTTACGGGACCTGGCAAGGTGCAGGGTCGCGGGGGCAGCGCGGTGCCGCACGGCACAGTGGTACTCACTCAGCCAATGACGAATACAAAGTCTCCGGTAAAACAAACGGCTGGATGGACGGGTCCCACAGACGGCTGCGGTGGTTCTTCTCCCGGTAGGTTGGCGGTGACTGTCTTTCCCTGCACCTGTGTTGTGTTCTCGGTTCTGGTGGCTTCCCACCGGTAATCCGCTCCCCAGCTTGGATGGATGCTGAGGGAGCCCCTTTTGCCCGCAGGCTCTGGCCCTGGGAACTGTAGCCTTGGCGGTGACTGTATTTCCCTTTACGGTTTGAGCTGTTGCCTTCAATCGGGACTTGACTGCTGGGAAACCCCGGAGGTTCCCTTCGCTAACTGATTTGACCGGTTTTACGGTGACTCCAAGCCTGGTCGGGGTCTGTAGGCCCTGCCAAATGGTGCTGGCTTCTCTTCGCTCCCCGATCCGGTACCGGCGGGCCACCGCCCGTCCCCGGTCCTTACGGTTCACGTCAATCAGCCTCTCCTGCAGACGGTCACCACCGTCTGCCAATCTTGCTGTATGTGCCCGGGCCACGCACCCGGACACGGTCAGTCTCCTCTACTACCACCTCCCTACTCCTCTCCAAAACTGATCTGACTTCCTTTTCCTGCCTCCAGGACTGTGAACTCCTCGGTGGGTGGGGCCAACCGCCTGGCCCACCCCCTGGTGTGGACATCAGCCCCTGGAGAAAGGCAACAAGGATTTGTGTTTGACTTCGGTGTGCCTAGCCGGGGTGTGGGGTGTGTTGTTGTAGTACCTGTGACAACCTGGCTTGTCGAGGGCGCCACATTCCCCCTTAGTAAAATGCAGACCGTCCGCGGGCTGCCCGTCCATCACCGGTTTTATTTTTGTTTAACTGCAAAAAGATAGAAAACAGTAAAAGACACATGTAAAAACATCACAAAGATTTTATAACGGTACGGCTTCCGCTCTTCTCCCACCCAAACAACCTGGCCCTGATGCGGCCCCTAAGAAGCGGGCAGCACCCCTTGACCCCAGTCCAGCACCAAGTTGCCTGAGCGGGTTCTGTCTCTTTCAGGGGACCCGCGTCCATGGGGACCCCTGAACCCCCGGAGGATCGCCACCGGTTATGGTAGTGGCGGGCCTGGGCCATCCCTTTCCTCCAGGCCCATCCTCCCAAATCAGCCTCTCCGGAGGTGGTAACGGATTCAAGCCAAAACATTTTTATTTACATCCCACTAAGTTTGTGGTTGCCCTGCCAGTCTCTTACGCAACGGTTGCAGGAAGTCCCTACGGGGACTAGTTGCCGGCAACGGCCGGTTTAATCAAAGTGCTAATCAGGTTACATCTTCTGTCGATTCATCTTATCATTCACAACTTTCTTAACTCTACAGGTGGTCCCAACGGGGACAACTTGCAGCGGGGCTCCGCTGACTTTGGGGCAGCTACCACCGCAGGGGGTCGTCCCACTCAGGGACTGGACGGTACATTGGGTTCTCCTTCCATAGGCAGTTCAGTCCAGAACCACTGACGGCCGTTAGGAACGGTGGCAGGGGCAGCGTGCTCGGGACCCCCTCCTCCATCAGCGGCATTCTCTCTGGACCTCCGGCTGTGGTGCTGGCCCCCGGCTCCCACACAATCAGGGCTGGTTCCGGAGTTTGGGTGGACTGATCGCGCCGCGGCACGACCGCAGCGGCCCCTTGCTCACGGGCCCCCACTACAGCAACCATTCTGCGCATCTCCGCCTTCCAATCCAGCAGCTGCTGCAGGCTCTGCGCCCTCACCTTCAAGCAGAACCGGCCCAGCTCCCGCTCCAGCCACGCAGCGGTCCCGGCAGGGAGCTCACCCGGGCCGCAGTCTTCAAAGGCTACTCCTCCTCGGTTCCCCCAGAGCTAAGACGCCCCGGTGGCGGGTACTCCCGTGCTCCAATTCGAGGACGCCGCCATCTCTCCATCCGCGTCCTCCTTAGTCTTTTTCCGGCTCCTCCTCTACTACCACCTCCCTACTCCTCTACAAAACTGATCTGACTTCCTTTTCCTGCCTCCAGGACTGTGAACTCCTCGGTGGGCGGGACCAACCGCCTGGCCCACCCCCTGGTGTGGACATCAGCCCCTGGAGGAAGGCAACAAGGATTTGTGTTTGAATTCGGTGTGCCTAGCCGTGGTGTGGGGTGTGTTGTTGTAGTACCTATGACGACCTGGCTTGTCCAGGGCGCCGCACATCCATTAGATACTGGCACTGTACTCAGCTCTTTCCGATTGCCCTGGTGCAGTGGTAATTGGGGGCAATGCACCTATATTAAAGTGAGGACTTTTATGTGAGAGTATGTGCCACGACTTCATCTTCTTTGTGGATTTCCATGATGTCACTCAAGTGTGGTCTAATTTTTTTCATGGACAAGTAGATTTGAATGGAAGAGTGACATCCGATTCTTGGAGGAAAATCGTGCATGCTTTTTCACACGTCGAATCAGCCAGTGAATAAAATTATTCATCTACACTACCCCATTTAATCACATTGGTTTGAGTGTGATCCTATTTTTTGATAGCACTAAAAATACATTCATCTGCACAAGCCCATAAAGATAGTAACATGGTTGAGGGGTTATGCACAGATCTGAAGTAGAGAGACAGGAGAGACTATCTTACAGAGCACAGACAAAACAGCCTACAGGCAAAGAGTAATAGACATGGTAAAGGAAACTACAATATAAGAGCAATGTTGATACATGAAAGCAAGTGAAGACTGCAGTAGCTTCAAAACACACTCAGACTTCACTTCCAGCCTATATTACCGAGAGTGACACTCAAAAGATAAAACTAACAAACTTGGATTAGGCTGCAAACTGCATCTCATACTCATAAACAAAATGCACACTCTATACAATACCCACACACATACTAGATATTACACATACTCACTCCATGCAGTCCATGTAACACACATTCGATATGACAAACTTCATACTACAAACATGCACATACGGTATGCTACATACACACATTTCATGTAGACTCTGTATAAGACACACATTTATAAGCTGGGCGCCGAGGGATTTGTATCACGATACAATGGGTCACAGATCTTAAATGAGACCAGACAGTTTTGGAGAATAGGATGTTTTCACTAAAGGGGCATTAGGCGGTGATCTCTGACAATGCAACAAGAAAAATCATCAAAACTATATAACATACACCCAGTCAGGATTGACAAGGACCACCATGCTGCCCCAACGACACTGACCCAGGATTTTATATGACATACGCGGCAAATTTAGCTATAGTACACCCTGCCTAATACAAAAGCGTGCAAATTACTCTGATGACGCAGTGTAAATTACTGGGTGGTAGATATGACCTGTCTGTGGGACAGCACAGCAGTTCACAAACTTATACAAAGCTCTATACCTTTCTCCTGAATCCATAGACAGCAACAGAATGCCCAGGCAGTAAATGTAATCACTGACCGTAATCTGTATTAGTTCAGGTTTAGTTTTTTCTACAATGGCTGAAGCCTATATAACTTGGTTTGGTGCCAAACACTTTCTTTACGTGTACTCTTCTCTCCAAGGATGTCTATGGTAGGGCCTGAGCTCAGCCCTTACATAGGGAAGAGATCAGCAGATCCTTTGCTCGTCCAGGAACTGTAGAATCGAGAAGGATTATGTAACTCGTCACATTCGGAGGCGGTCCTTTGTCAGGCTACTAGCGATTATTCTGGTGGTGTTAATGAAGAAGCTTGAGGGGGACTCAACTCCACAATAGACCGCAGCTGCCCCAAGAATAGTCTCTTGCCACTGTAAACGCTCCACAAACAGTTTCTGCTTCACTAGTGCTTGATTGACACACCTGAAAATAGTACAGTCTCTGACTTTGAGGCATAGAGCTCTCAAGAATATAACAAAGATCTTTCACACGTCCTTAGGCTCTGCTTGCCTCCTGGGGACTGCCTGTCTCAGAGCCCTACCAAAGAGTCTCCTCGTCAGTCTTAACAGAGACCCTTGGTGGACAGATGCTGACACTGCCAACGTAATCTCACACGTATACTGCATATTACACACACTTCATGTTGCGCACGCACACACACACACACACACACACACACACACACGGAGTCCTCAACACCCCAAGCTTTAGCAGTGTTTCAGGTGACTGGATGTAAAAAACAGGCAGTCAAGTACAACCGTGAGATTTTTGCATGTGATAGTGTAATTTCCTATAGGATAGGGTACAGTCAGAGGTGGATTAAGAAAGGATACCAGAGGGCAAAAGGCACTAACAGAAACAGTCTCCTGTCCCGTGCCTATATCAGTCGCAGCTTGTCATCCTCCGGTGCTACTCGATTCATTTCCCCTTACAACAGCCAGTGGCATGATATACAACAGATTTTTGTGAAGCATTGGGGGATGCTTAAGACAGATCCTGTTTTGAGGAAGGTGGTCTCTAATCGCCCACTTATGACAGCTAGACGGGGCAGAAGCCTGAACGATTTATTAGTTCACAGCCATTACATTCCAAAATCGGGCTTGCCCTTTCATACAGGTCGCCCCAAATGGGGTTGTTTCCCCTGTGGTTCTTGCCTCGCCTGCCGCAATATCAGACGGACCACCAAATTTGTGGCAGCCAACTCCAGCAGACAATATGAGATTCATCACTACATTATGTGTAGCACTGCTGAAGTTGTCTATCATGCCACATGTCGGTGTGGATTGATATATATCGGGTTAACTTCACGTGAACTCCATAGGAGGACACGTGAACATGTACGCGATATTGCGGCGGCAGCTGAGGTTGAGTCTACTGAGTCCCTCAAGACATTACCATGCCACTTTAAGCTGAAGCATAATTGAGATCCATCTAGCTTAGTGGTTTGTGGTATCGATAAGATACATATGGGCATACGCGGGGGCGACCTCATGAAGCGACTGTCACAACGAGAAGCCCAAGGGATTTTTCGGCTTGGGACAATTGCTCCTGATGGGCTAAATGAGAGGCTTTCGTCGCGGGCGGATAGGACTCGCTCGCCACGCTCGGGTCCGGGGCTTCTGCTGCTGCTGCTCGGTGGCTCGAGCGGTGGACCGGACCCGGTTTCTCGAGCAGTGCTCCTCACCCGTGAGTGAAAGGGGGGAGGTGGTTTGGTTAGGGAGATTGATCGTGACGCCACCCATGGGTCGTGGTGATAATGGCACCACCGCTGCTGGTAACGGGGATCCTGGGAGAGATGGCAGGGTGCAGCTGAGATGTTGTCCCCTCCGTGGGCAGGGGTTGGTGATCCCGGGGCCCGATAGTGTAACGGGGAGGCAGGGTTGGTGAGGTGCAGGGTTGCAGGGACAGCGCGGCGTGGTGCTGGACGGCACTGGTATACTCACTCAGACAATCACTGACAGAGTCTCTGGTAACCCAAAACGGCCGGATGGATGGGTCCCGCAGCCGGCTGCAGTGTTGTTGTTGTGCTCTCCCCGGACGGCTGATGGTGGCTGTCTTTCCCTGCACCTTTGAGAATGTTCTTGACTCCTGTGGTTGCCCACCGGTAGTCCACTCCCCGGCGTATAGGTGCCGTAGGAGCCCGTTTTGCCCGCAGGTGCTGGCCCTTGGATCTCTAGCCTCTGGCGGTGGCTGTATATCCTCTCTGGGTGGATGGACGGTTGCCTTCAATCGGGACTTTAGTAGTTGAGAAACCCCTGGGGTTCCTGTCACATTCGGATTTGACTATTGATGGCGGCTCCAAGCAGGGTCGGGGTCCAATGGCCCTGCCTGTGTGCTTAGCTTCACTCCATTCCCCGGTCCGGTACCGGCGGGCCGGCGCCCGACCCCGGTACTTACGGCTCTGCGGAGTTCCACTAACTCCTGCAGATGGCCACCACCGTCTGCCTACCTTGCTGTTAGTGTCTGGGCTCTTACCCAGACACCCAAGTGTTCACTCCTCTCACTTTCACCTCCAAAACTGATCTGACACTTTTCCCGCCTCCAGGCCTGTGAACTCCTCGGTGGGTGGGGCCAACTGCCTGGCTTCGCCCCACCTGGTGTGGACATCAGACTCTGGAGGGAGGCAACAAGGGTTTTGTGTTTGGCTGCTGTAACTGCCTAGGGTGGGGGTGTGTATGTTTGTATGTCTGTGACTACATGGCTAGTCCAGGGCGTCACACCTTCACTTTCACCCTTCCTATAATATATACTCCTCAGCTGGTTCTCAGCACCAACTCATACATTTCTCTGTTTTGGCTGAGCTACGGCCATTTTAGATCCCCCCCCCCCCCCCCGTTTTGCTTGCAAATGGCCATCCCAGTAGACGAGGGATCCCCCAGCATTAACATTACTTCCATTCTTTTGGATATATGGAGTTGTTTCCCTCTTCACCCTATCTCATTATTATTGATTCATCAGTTTTATTTTTAATTTATTATAAGTATCTCGTGCTTTAAGTCTTGGCATTGGCTTTTCCATATGCCTTAATTGTATATATTATTTTTAGCAGTGATACATATTGACTCTTATTCTTGTATCTCTCTTATTTCTAGCTTACTTTTCATGCCTGCGGTGTATAATATACCATCTGTATAGGGGATGGACAATGTGAACTGAATATCCAGAAGTCGTGGAGGAGCGGCCATGAACATCTGCGTTCACTGTGAACTTTACTAGTGAACCGCAACCATTGTCTATTTTGTTTTACTAATGGTCAGACACCATAGGTGTCACTTTGTGGGTGTATTATTGTCGCGGGCGGGGAGGACGCCGTCACTGCTGCGCTCACGCTAACGCTCGGGTCCGGCGCTGCTGCGATGGCTGCTCGGTGGGCCGGATCCGGGGACTCGAGCGGTGCTCCTCGCCCGTGAGTGAAAGGGGTGGTTGGTTTGGGGGATTTAGTCTGTGACGCCACCTACGGGTCGTGGTGAAGATAGGAACCACCGCTGCTGATGATGGGGATCCCGGGAGCGATGCTAAGGAGCAGCTGGGATGTTGTTTTCCCCCTCTGTGGGTAGGGGTCGGTGGTCCCGGGGCCCGATGATGTGACGGGGAGGCAGGGTTGGTGAGGTGCAGGGTTGCAGGGACAGCGCGGCGCGGTGCCGGATGGCACGGGTGTACTCACTCAGTAAGAGATGCACAAAGTCCTTGGTAAACCAAACGGCTTGATGGGCGGGTCCCGCAGCCGGCTGCAGTGTCTCTCCCAGGACAGGTGATGGCGGCTGTCTTTCCCTGCACCTTTGTGTACTGTGCTCGAAGACGCTGGCCCCTGGGGTCTCTAGCCTTAGGCGGTGGCTGTATACCCTCACGGTGTGAGCTGTTGCCTTCAATCGGGACTTTTGCTGTTGTGAAACCCCTGACTATTGTCGGCAGCTCCAAGCCTGGTCGGGGTCCGATGGCCCTGCCTGTGTGTGCTGGCTTCACTTCGCTCCCCGGTCGGTACCGGTGGGCCATCGCCCGTCCCCGGTCCTACGGTTCCGCGTTGCTCCACCACTCCTGCAGACGGCCACTACCATCTGCCAACTTTGCTGTCAGTGCCTGGGCCACAAACCCAGACACCCAAGTGCTTTCTCCTCACTCCTCAAACTCCAAACTCTGTCACTTTTCCCGCCTCCAGGCCTGTGAACTCCTCGGTGAGTGGGGCCAACCGCTTGGCTCCGCCCCACCTGTTGTGGACATCAGACACTGGAGGGAGGCAACAAGGATTTGATTTGGCTGGTGTCCCTGTCTAATGGGGGTGGGGGGTGTTTGTATGTTATTTGTGACGACCTGGCTAGGCCAGGGTGCCACATTATGATGTTGGTGTGGTTCTCCGACTAAGATTGTTATGGTAACATGATTCATGCTCCTTGCCCTTATTTCTGCCAGGACTTAAGATGAGTGCTGCTGTTCAGAGTCTGTCTGGATTGCCCATGGTATAACTGACCTAATATAAGGAATTTCACACTTAAACAACATATTGTGTCTGCTTACCAAGCACCAGACATCATTAACACTAATTACTGGCAACTTTTGCATGAAACTATCATGGTTATATGAATTGTGCTCTTTGCCCATACTGTTGCCAGGAGTTAAGATGGATATTGCTGTTCAGCGCTGTCACAGACTCCTGAGCGTGCTCACTTTAACCCGGCCTCGGCGCTATGGCTTCTGGGTATGACGTCACCGGGAGGATTTCCTGGAACCCGGAGGTTATATCGAGTGCTGGCTCTTGGTGTGTTAAGGGCGCTCAGCTGAGTCTGGACACAGCAGTGATTATCACAGCTAATTCCCGCCCCTTATCCCTATTTATACACCGCTGGTACACTGCTGGTCACGGTCTCCCGTTGAAGCACCTGCGAAACATGTGTCGGGAGCGGGTCCACATGTGAGGCTGACAGACTCCCCTCCTTGGGTGCTATACATACCACAGGTAGGTCCTTCAGGTGCCAATCTCCACCATTGTATGATTTTTTTTTTTTCTCTTTATTTGAGATTATGCTATGTACTCGCTGGTGGTGTTACATACTATTGTGTTCAGGCCCTGATTTGGACCTTATCCTGTTGGTTACTTTTCATGTATAAGCACTCCATTACTCTACTATCTTAGGGGATATACCTATGTTTCTCTGGTTATTTATATGGCCATGTGGAATTAATCTAACTATCCTGTTCCCCCGCACAGAAATTAAGGGGTAGCCTGTCTTCCTCCCTGTGACCTTCTTTTCTCTGTCTCATTTAATTGGATTTTAACTATGTATGTCTAATCACTAACTGCAATCACATGTGATTTCCAGTATTTTGTATTTTTTGTAATAATAAAAACTGTATACTTTTTCCACAATTGTGGTGCAGTAATTCTTACTCCAAAAAAACATGGTTAATACCCCCCTCGTTCACAAGTTTTTGTATGTAATTTCCTATAGGAGCAATGGTTTTAGGGGGAAATATCTGTGAAATGCCTCTAGAAGTGATATCAACTCAAGATCAATCATCATGAATTGGGTTTCCATGGCCGACAGGCTGTTCACAAGTCTATGTTGACTATAGTAAGTGCTTAGCATTTGCTGGAGTTTGTAAAGTACGATGACACCTGACTGGAGCACTAGAAATGAGTGATGAATCATGATTCACTATTTGACAGTATGATGGATGAATCTGGGTTTAGCCTGATCTTACAAATACTCTTTGGCTCCATGTGCAATTCTCTTAGATGTACCCCAAAAGTGGAAATCTTTCCAAAAACTGTCCATGCAAAACATGTTCATGTAGGTTTGATGAATTACATATTTATATAGCTCTAGTAGCCATAGTATCTGTTATGAGTCCCAGTGGTTTACGGGGTCAACTTAGGTGCAGGAACATTTTACTTTTTTGTAGGAACGCTAAAGGATTTGTAACATTTTGCAGAGCATTTCACTCATCTAGAAAAAGGTCTTACAAACACTTTAAAGCAGAAAAATGTTAGACTTTTTTTTAGTGAAGACTATTTAGAAAGTTGATTACCTTTACATTTTGGAAGCAAGTGATCAACAAAAAGAATTCTGTGCAAAGTTGTACTTTAAAAATGGTTGTTTCAACTCTGGAAATGGGTAAACCTGAAAAGTGCTTGTAAAAAACACGTTGCGTATTAAAAATCTTCCCCATCTCAAGAACTTCTCTAATGCTGAAGAGACAAAACTGTCAATGATTGCAGCAGAGGAGAGTGCACAGTCCTGACCACAGTGCCTAAACACTGACACTACTCTGAACTGTCAATCTTCAGGCCTGCACCGCCCCCCTAAATCAGGATGCTTAAGGAACAATCAGCTCCAAAACAAAGATTAGACAACTCCTTTAACATGTTATATCAAAAGGGAGGGCAACAATGGACAATTGTGCCTTAAAAATTCAACATTTTATTATTACATTAAAATTTGACACTCAAAAAGACAGACTGACAGTAAGTGTGGGAACTGAGGTCCAAATCACACTAATATACAAAATACATAAATAGACAATACAATGCACACTGTTTATAGCATGATATTACAATGCATAAAGGTAAGACCGTTATACAGAAAATGGCTGGTGCAGCAGGAGTTGGGGCAATCCAAGATCATATACATGTAAAGAGCCTAGAAATACAGTTACAAATCAAACCCATGTAGGGTACTCGTATGATATGAGCACTGCATTACCTGAAATGGTTGTAGTAAAATGTTGGTGGTACAATGGAAGCCTTGCAGAAATGCCCCAACGCACGTTTCATGTGTTTGTTACAGCACAGACAATGAGTAGACAGTGGTAGTTGAACCAACGATGGTTAATTCACCAAAAAACACACGCATGCCACGCTCCAATACTTTCTGAGGACCCTCTGCACGCGCACTGATGAAGAAGGTATTTTGACCAAAACGTCTGTGCTTGTGCTGGTCCTACAAATTCTTCACAACAAAACCACTATTCACATGCTCTAGAGTGCTAAGTGTCTACCTCTCCCAGTAATATAGGCTGGATGTGAGGTCTGCGTGTATCTAGGGTGCTATTGTCTTCATTATTTCATTTATCAGTACAGTTTGTATCCTGCACTTAATTCCTCTTCATGTGATATCCTCCTTATCCGTAGCTTATTTTTCCTGCCCTCCCTGAGACTGTAGATAGTTTCCCCTCTCAGTGAGATCTTTCTATAAGTCTCTCCCTGTTTAGTTATTTCTCAAATGCTTGGAGATTGAAATATTTTTTGAAGTTAGTAGTCAATATACCCATTTAACTGGTGGTAAAGGATCGAATAAAAGTGTATGAGGATGATGTGCTGATTATAACATAGTGAGAGGGCCCACACATGGAGCCGGTCTTCTTCCATGAGACCATTAGTGGTGACTTCTGATGTGTGATGTATGCTCAAGATTCTCCAGGGAAGAATTCATCCATTTACAAGTGAGACTGTCTGGTGGGATATAAACAAGTGTGATACGACTCAGTGCTCAAATAGTGTTAACTTCTTCTATGCCACATAGGTATTAAAGATCGCCATCACACCACCACCACTACTGTGAAGCACCATAAGGTTCAGGATTTGTGCAGAAGACAACCTCAATACATTTCTCTACACAGTGGAGATGAAGCAGAGCTGAGTTTGTTCATGTTTCAGGAGCACGCCAAAGAGTTATCAAAAATATTCCAAACCAAACTGCAAATAAACCCATTGAAAGCAACACTCAATGTAAACTAATGCACAAGCATTTTCTACTGTAGTCACCACCGTGAACTTCAAAAAAATCTCAGACAGAGGAAAGATGGAATTATGTAAAACGTTTCCTATCATTTACATTTCTCAAAACCCTCCGTGATGTTTAGGCATTAGGAGAACCCGAAAATGCCAGACGCCACATTCCTTCCACAATGAAAATCATTCCAGAGAGACAGACATATAGTGCATGTAATCCAGAGAAAAGCAGCGAGGAACATTAGGACTCATTCACAGATATCAGGAGATGGGGGATTCCTACTCCAATTAAACAAGGGGTACAGGGGTACAAAAGATGAATATGTGACGTCTGACATTCCCAATGGTGCCAACGTAAAGAGAAATCTATCTATCTATCTATCTATCTATCTATCTATCTATCTATCTATCTATCCATTCATCCATTCATCCATTCATCCATCCATCCATCCATCCATCCATCCATCTCTCCATCCATCCATCCATCCATCCATCCAAAATAAGAGACAGGCAGAACTCCAAAAACTGGAACCACATGGAATTCCCACATAGACTGATGAAAAATGGACTTTAATTAACCCATGTGGCAATTTTTCAGTTCACATAACCTTTTTCTGTAAACCTAACATTGCTGCATTATAGCCTACTTTTCGTTTGCAAATTTTTGAATACTGCCTCTCCTATTTTTCATATATTATAACAATTGGATTATTTGTTTGAGAAGCCAGGCACCCTAGTTACTTTTAAAGGTACTTTAATTACAAAAGTGAATCACCTTTAGGCTGGAGTCACACTTGAGAGTGACTTGCGCGAGTCTCGCATCGATATCACCTGGCACGGCATACCGCCATCCGAACAGGAGCATCTCAGCTGCATAGAAATACATGTAGCTGACCCGCTCCTGTCAGGAAAGTGTGCGGCCGTGGCGGGTGATGCTGATGCGAGACTAGCGCGAGTCAGTTGCAAGTGTGGCTCCAGCCTTAAAAGTATTGCTGTCACGGGTGTGCCCAGCTTGGAGGAGCCCTCTGGCAAGTCTGAGACCAGAAGGTCACAACTCCTTATTATGAGCAAGTCTGCGGCGTGTGTTTAAATGTGACTACTTTCTTTTGGTGCTATAAGGGTTAAAGGGAACCTGTCATCAGAAATTTAGCTTGAAACCTAAAAGTTTCCCCCTCTGCAGCTCGTGGGCTGCGTTCTAGCAGGGTTCCTGTACTTTTTGTGGCCCATTTTAAACCAAATTAAATACTTTAAAAACTTGTACCTTTTGCTATGTAAATTTTGTAAATAGCCCATGGGGGCGGGCTGTCTGCTGACCGTTGCTGTTCCTCCAGCACATTGACGCCGTCCCCCCCATGCTCCATTTCATCCATCAGGACGCCACCCACTGCGCCCGAGGTGCCGCCCACGCCAGGATCGCTGGTGACGTGTGTCACAAGCATGAGATTATGGGCAGCGCTGTGATTGCATCGCAAGTGCGCGCCCATAATCTCGTGGACGCGCTTTCCCCCACTGCCTCCAGCTTTCTGCGCAAGCGCTCACCGGCCAAATGACCTGACGTCACCTCCTTCCCATCTTACCCTGCAGCAGGGCAAGATGGGAAAGAGGTGACGTCGGGTCATCTGGCCAGCAAGCGCTTGCACAGAACGCTGGAGGAAGAGGGGAAAGTGCGGTCACGAGGTTATGGGCGGCACTTGCTGATAACACTCACAGCGCTGCCCATAACCTCATGCCTGCGCAAAACGTCACCAGCGGTCACACGTGCACACAGTGCACAGTCCCGCTACAGTCGCACAGCGCATGCGCAGGACCACGGGCGCCCAGGGGCGGCGTCCTGAGATATGAAATTCAGCGTTGGGGGGCGGCGTAAATCTGCTGGAGGAACAGCAACGGTCAGCAGAGAGCCCGCCCCCATGGACGATTTACAAAATTTACATAGCAAAAGGTACAGGTTTATAAAGTATTTAATTTGGTTTAAAAGGAGCCACAAAAAGTACAGGAACCTTACTAGAATGCAGCCCAGGAGCTGCAGAGGGGGAAACTTTTAGGTTTAAAGCAAAATTTCTGATGACAGGTTCACTTTAAGGACTATTTTCTGTCTTATTATCCTTTTTGAAGCCTTGATCTCAGGTGCAGTTCCTTGTGATTACTCCCCTTCACTAAAAAGAGTCACATGTCTTATCATCTGATGCCAGTGATAGAATCTAATTACTATGCTGTCCACTTTGGAAGGAGCCAGGCTCTGGAAGAAGCTGAGGTGTAGTGACAATTGCAGTTGTGCTGTTTAGCTGCATTGGGGGAGTTTGGAGTGTTTTCCCTATTGCGTCTATTTTCCCCCTGTCTCCTTTCTCTTGTGTTGTATTATTGTTGTGATGAGACTAGTGCTCTCACCTGCCTTCTCACTAGCCAGGGTGAGTTTATGACTAGCCAGGGCCTAAGCACATGATCGCCGACGAGGGGAAGGACTAGTATAGGGACATTAGGGAGTGCAGGGAACAGCCTCAGGTGAATGCAGGAGGTGACCCTGCTCACCTCTCCATAGAACCAAAGCCCACCATTGTATTGTGTTTCCGGTGTACCCTGTGTGTTGCGTGCTCACCTTCGAGTTCCCTTGTACCTGGTGGATCCCTGGTAGTCATTGTGTGACAATTGCACATACTCTTGTAACATTGCTTCAGAAGGTTCCTCATGTGGACCAAAACCTTACCATTATGACCCATTAAAAATACACTCTATATCTAACTTTATGGCATTTGGAGTACGGCCCCCATTTTTTTGTGGCATATTTGGAGGATTGGTCCTTACCTGGGAGGTTTGGCACCCAACAATTTATGCTGATGCCGCATTTACTTTCCTATTTTTATATCTATCATTTTATTTGTGCATATATATGTTTACAATCACAAGTTTACAATCAAGGTATATAAGACATTTGGACTTCATTGCTGCTATCTAGTATATATTTAAAAAAAATAAATAAATACTTAGTGACAAATTAAAGCAATTCATAAGAGCCCATTAGCCATTTCAAGGTGACCTTTTTATGATGAGACCCTACAGAGTGCTGCTGTATTCTTTTGTATCTATCTATCTATCTATCGATCCATCCTTATCTACCTATCGATCTATCCATGTACAGTACTTTCCACCCATCTGTCTTTCCTTCTACCCTAGTACTACGTTCAGAATATCATTACATTTGTCCGTGCTTTGCTCAATACCAGAGAAGCAACTAACCCATCTGTACATTTTTGGAGAAAACCAGATACAACATAGGAGGATATACAAATCATTTTTCATAGACATCGTTGACTCAGCGCTTCTGATCTGATAGGTTCTGGACATTACAAGGTCCACACATCTCTCCTTTCATTCACCTCTTGTCATTATTTAGAAGTTGATTTGTATGTCTATGTTAAGAAATCCCAGGGTCTATACCATTATATCTATACATTTTCAGGTTAAATATTAGTTTTTCAATACCAGTCCCATGTGCGAAGATGGAACTCTGTGTGCAGCTCAGTGGAGGCGGCGGATGGTCGTGGAGATGAGTGATGAGTACAGCAGTCGCCCTTATCTATCCAGGCTGGTGTTGACATTCCGGAGAATGTATATACTGTACAGTATGTGAGAGCGTGTGTATACTAGTCACTGGTGAATGTAATACCAAAATACCGCCCCAAATCCATTATCTTCACATACATTGCTTTGTCTAAGGGCCATTTAGATGAGCTGTTTGTGTCCTCTTTACAAGCGTCGATTGAATACATATACCGTAAGTGATTTGGAGCCTGTTTATACGGGCCAACGAAAAGTGACAGGAATGAGAAAGTCATTAACACAATCATTCTGTCACCAGTCCTGGCTCTAGCGCCCGATTTTCCTTTGATTTCCGACTTGGGCTAGTAGCAGTAAACTGGTTCGCTCTTCAGTGGTCACTCTCCCCATAATTATAGGCCATCACAGGCCGCAGCACACCACCTATATATTAACATAATGCTTACATCAACTACTACTTAGGTTTAATTTTACTTCTGTTTCACACAGAGAGTTTCTTGACCTGCTGCACTCTGCTACATCAATTCAATGAGTCTACTAACCTACTCAGCTCTGCTACATTTCTGACTTGTGTTACATCACTACAGCAAATATCCTGCTACACTGCTGGGCTATGTTACTTTGCTACAGTGAAATCTAGTCAGTGCTACTCAGGACTCTGTGACAAACATTGCCCTGCCACATTGCAGAGTGGTGTTAACTCAATTCTGCATCAGTCTCCAGTTGCCCTTTGCCGAATCTTCGACTTCCTTGTAGTGAACCATTCCACTCCTTCACTCTTGTCCAGCCATCACCGATTTATGTAGTTGCACTAATGTTATTTGTCCATACTATAGAACAGCCATTCATATGGATAGAGAGCTTCAAGCATTCACCTCCGCAGGTGAGATATAATCATGTTGTAAGTTGTTGGTAGCCTATTCCTCATTTAGTGGGTGATGTTCTGAAGATATTGATAATCTTTAGGCACCCAATTAACAAGTAATTATCTCATTCCAATGATGATTGCCTGTATGTTAGGGGCTCACATAGTCAGTTAGTTTCTATAAGCTGTAAGCTGCACTGACAATAGACGATGGTACAACAGAGCAGGATTTGATGGTCAGCGCATGGATCATCAAACATCAGGACAGCAGGAAGGCAGACAATGCAGAAAACAACTGTCACACGGTGTTTGGCTCTAAACTCGTCAAATGCCATTGTAGTGTGACGCCCTGGACTAGTCAGGTCATCACAGGGTTCTGCACAATCTTTCTCTCCCCGTGCAGGACTCAAACCCCCTTGGTTCTGGGTCCCCATCTTGCAGTACTGCCTCCACCGGCATCTACAAATCCTAGTCACACCTTGCACCACACCCTGTCAGGCACACCAGTGGGCTGCTAAGCTGGAATTGGGCCGCCCACCTAGGGGTCAGGCAGGGAGGTGGAAGGTGACAAGTCAGTCGGTTCCAGGTGAGCAAGGAAAGAGGAGCAAAGAGTTGGCTCCAGGGGAGAAAAGAGTTCAGTGGTAGTGTCGCGGGTGGGGAGGCCGCCGCCGCTGCGCTCGCTAACGCTCGGGTCCGGTACTGCTGCTGCTCGGTGGCTCGAGCGGTGGGCCGGATCCGGGGACTCGAGCGGAGCTCCTTGCCCGTGAGTGAAAAGGGTGGTTGGTTTGTTTGGGGATTTAGTCAGTGACGCCACCCACGGGTTGTGGTGAAGATGGGCACCCCCGCTGCTGGTGACGGGGATCCCGGGAGCGATGGTAGGGAGCAGCTGGGATGTTGTTTTCCCCCTCCGTGGGTAGGGGTCGGTGATCCTGGGGCCCGATGGTGTGACGGGGAGGCAGGGTTGGTGAGGTGCAGGGTTGCAGGGACAGCGCGGCGCAGTGCCGGATGGCACGGGTGTACTCAGTAAGAGATGCACAAAGTCCTTGGTAAACCAAATGGCTGGATGGACAGGTCCCACAGCCAGCTGCAGTGTCTCTCCCCAGACAGGTGATGGCGGCTGTCTTTCCCTGCACCTTTGTGTACTGTTTGACTACGATGGGTCCCCAACGGTAGTCCGCTCCTCGGTGTATGGATGCCGGAGGAGCCCGTTTGCCCGCAGGCGCTGGCCCTTGGGTCTCTAGCCTTAGGCGGTAGCTGTATACCCTCACGGTGCGGACGGTTGCCTTCTAACGGGTCTTTGGCTGTTAGGAAACCCCTGGGGTTCCTGTCACACTCGGATTTGACTGTTGACGGCGACTCCAAGCCTAGTCGGGGTCCGAAGGCCTTGCCTGTGTGTGCTGGCTTCACTTCGCTCCCCGGTCGGTACCGGCGGGCCACCGCCTGTCCCCGGTCCTACGGTTCCGCGTTGATTCACCACTCCTGCAGACGGCCACCACCGTCTGCCAACCTTGTTGTCAGTGCCTGGGCCACAAACCCAGACACTCTCCACTTTACTCCTCTCACTTCCACCTCCTGGACAAATCTGTCTCTTTTTCCCGCCTCCAAGCCTGTGAACTCCTCGGTGGGTGGGGCCAACCGCTTGGCTCCACCCTACCTGGTGTGGACATCAGACCCTGGAGGGAGGCAACAAGGATTTTGTGTTTGGCTAATGTTATTGTCTAGTGAGGGTGGGGGTGTGTGTGTGTTACCTGTGACGACCTGGCTAGTCCAGGGCGCCACATTCCCCCTTGGTGAAATGCAGACCGTCCGCGGGCTGCCCGTCCATCACCGGTTTTATTTATTTTTTTTCCAAAACTGTAAAACATAAATAACATGTCAACATATCAAACATAAGCATTTTTGTCAGGTCACTTGAACGTTACACATATAAAACATTTTTAATAATGACGGACGGATGTCTTCCACTCTCCCACCCAAGCAACCTAGCCCTGATGCTGCCCCTAAGAAGTGGGCAGCACCCCTTGACCCCAGTCCAGGTTCAGGCTGCCCGAGCGGGAACAGGTACGGTTACTCGAACCCGACTGTCACTTCAGGGGACCCCACGTCCAGGGGGACCCCTGACCTACGGAGGATGGCCACCGGTCCTGGTGGTGGCTGGGCCCCAGCCTACTCTGCTGTGGGCCCTTCCTCCAATCTGCCTCTCCGGAGGCGGCAACGGTTTCCATCCCACAATACTATTTACAAGCCCACCGGTTCGTGGGTGGCCTGCCAGTTCTCGGCCATGTCCATGAGCAGTTTCTCATGTGGGTGGTAAAAACATACAGAGTCCCTCCGGGGACAACTTGCCGGCAACGGCCGGGATAATCACGTAGATAATCAGATGATCTTTCGGATGATTATTGTCATTCACTCACATTGCTGAGGGTCCCAACGGGGACAACATGGTTGCAACGGAGAACCGCTGCCACTATTTGAGGTCGCACTCATCCAGGACCTCCTCCAGCTCGACATCCGGATGGCTCGGTGGAGGAGGGGGCTGGGGCCACATCTGCACACCGCGGCTCTTCCTTTGCTTAACATCCAGGGCGAACCAGCCCCTCTCCCCGCAGTGGCGGGTGTAAGTTACCAGGTCGCCCGGCAATAGATCGCGACCTGGGTGGCCCGTGGGAAAGTGTGAGTTGACATCGCGGTGGGCCACAAACACCTCGGCCTCCAGGCCCGGCTCGTAGATGAAACCGAACCCCCTCCGCGTGTCAAACTGCCGGACTTAGCCTTCATACACCGGGCCCCGCACTCGAAAAGTGGCATGGCGGAGTGCATCCTTTTCTTTAATCACTCACGCCATTACTTCGGCCCTCTGCTGCTCCCTGGCAGCGATTTCTCGACCCAACTGGCTGGGCTCCCTGTCCCAGTAAGGGGTGCTGGCATGCCCCTGCGCTCGGGTCGGGCCTCGCTGGACCGCGCCCACACCGGCCACAACTGGTACTTTCTTGTGGGGGTCCTGCGGCGACGTGGCCTGAACTGCGGCCTTGCAGTGGCGGCCCGGCGCAGCCTCGACCAAGGCGTGGGACTCAGGGATAGCTGGCCTCACCGGTTGGGCCTTTGGGCCCGCAGCGACCGGTTCTTCCATGGCCGGGTGGACTGCCGGGGCCGGGACAGTCTCGGATGCGGGCACTTCTGGGGCCGACGGCTTCTCGTCGTGGACGGCCACTTCCCGCGGGGTCTTCCATTGCAGCGGGAGGGATACAGGCCGTTCCCGGACAATGCCCCCAGGCCGGTCCTCTAGGGCGGACGGGTTGGATTCCGCTACCAGTGTTGGAGGTAGCGGACCGAGCGGAGGGGCAACAGCAACCGGTACGGATGGCGGGGGAGGCAGGAGGGTGAGCGGGCGCAGGCCGGGTCCCTCAGCCGCAGCGGCCGGTCCTTCTCGGACACACGGGCGTGGGTCGCTTACCCGCTCCTCCAACACTGCCTCCACCTCGCGTCTCCGCACGGCTGCCGCCACTTCCTCCATCTCGGCCACCCAGCGCTCCATCAAGAACCGGACCTGGGTTTGAAGGCGGCAGCACATTTGTGCGGTCCGGGCTTCCACCCACGCCGCTGTTCCTGGCGTGGGCTCGGGAATTTCGGCATCACCGGACGGGACAGACATGCTTGCTGGCAGACTTACAGGAACCGAATATGTTGCAGAGTCCTGGCGTCCCCGCTTTTTATGCCCTTGGCTACATCAGGCAGACACACACCCGCCCCCCCTTGGTTCTCTTCAGCACTTCCGCTTGTTGGGGGCGGGGCTTCGCTTTCGCGCCTTCCCTGCTCGGAGAAGACGCTCGAGCGGGAGATTTTCGCGCCAAAGATGGCGGCGCTTCAAAATTTTCGGACAGACACCGTCGGTGGAGACCACAAGGCACATTTCTACTGGTAAGTAGATGGGTTCAATCCTGTTCGTGACACCAAGTTGTCGCGGGCGGGGAGGACGCCGCCACTGCGCTTGCTAACACTCGGGTCCGGCGCTGCTGTGGCTGCTGCTCGGTGGCTCGAGCGGTGGGCCGGATCCGGGGACTCGAGCGGCGCTCCTCGCCCGTGAGTGAAAAGGGTGGTTGGTTTGTTTGAGGATTTAGTCCGTGACACCACCCACGGGTTGTGGTGAAGATGGGCACCCCCGCTGCTGGTGACGGGGATTCCGGGAGCGATGGTAGGGAGCAGCTGGGATGTTGTTTTCCCCCTCCGTGGGTAGGGGTCGGTGGTCCCGGGGCCCGGTGGTGTGACGGGGAGGCAGGGTTGGTGAGGTGCAGGGTTGCAGGGGACAGCGCGGCACGGTGCCGGATGGCACGGGTGTACTCACTCAGTAAGAGATGCACAAAGTCCTTGGTAAACCAAACGGCTTGATGGGTGGGTCCCGCAGCCGGCTGCAGTGTCTCTCCCAGGACAGGTGATGGCGGCTGTCTTTCCCTGCACCTTTGTGTACTGTTTGATTACGATGGGTCCCCAACGGTAGTCCGCTCCCCGGTGTATGGATGCCGGAGGAGCCCGTTTGCCCGCAGGCTCTGGCCCTTGGGTCTCTAGCCTTAGGCGGTAGCTGTATACCCTCACGGTGCAGACGGTTGCCTTCTAATGGGTCTTTGGCTGTTAGGAAACCCCTGGGGTTCCTGTCACACTCGGATTTGACTGTTGACGGCGACTCCAAGCCTAGTCGGGGTCCGATGGCCCTGCCTGTGTGTGCTGGCTTCACTTCGCTCCCTGGTCGGTACCGGCGGGCCACCGCCCGTCCCTGGTCCTACTGTTCCGCGTTGATTCACCACTCCTGCAGACGGCCACCACCGTCTGCCAACCTTGTTGTCAGTGCCTGGGCCACAAACCCCGACACTCTCCACTTTACTCCTCTCATTTCCACCTCCTGGACAAATCTGTCTCTTTTTCCCGCCTCCAGGCCTGTGAACTCCTTGGTGGGTGGGGCCAACCGCTTGGCTCCGCCCTACCTGGTGTGGACATCAGACTCTGGAGGGTGGCAACAAGGATTTTTGTGTTTGGCTAATGTTACTGTCTAGTGTGGGTGGGGGTGTGTGTGTGTGTTACCTGTGACGACCTGGCTAGTCCACGGCGCCCCAGTAGCCCTCGAGCTGTGAGGAGCTCAGAGGAAGCTGGGAGCTGGATTCCCAGGGGGGGAAGCAGAGTAGGCCACAGATGGTCTGGACAGACCTGGAGGAGTCGGAGACCCGGTAGCGGGAGATTGGGTGCTTGGCTAGTCTTGGAGGATAGCCAGCAGCCGCAGTTCAATAGCCAGGCTGAGACCAAAGGCACGTCGGGGAACAGGGACCCTAGATCGGGGAGAAGCTTCAAGCAACCCAGCAATTAACCTGCGGAAGACAGTGCCTATATGGACTGTTCCCACGAAGCTCAGAGATCAGGGGCACTAGTGCAACGAGAGGGATAGGGCTTTCCAAGCAAAGCAGCCCACTGAAATCCCAAGCGTGAGCTCTTGAGAGCAAGCTCCTCTGCTACTCTTAGCAGGGAGCGGGGCCCGGAAAGCTCTAAGCTGACGGGCCAACTGAACACTCTAAAATACGGTGCCAGGAGGCAGGCCTCACACCACCAGGCAGTACTGCAGGGGACGGGACCTAGGCGAGCTCCCCAAGAGGGCAGCGGCACCCAGAGACTTGGTTTACCACGTTGTCAGCGTCTGCTTTCTTGCTGAGTGACTACCTGATTAACCCCTGTGACCAGCAAGCCTGTGCTCCCCCTGCACTGTCCCCAACCATCCAGAGTCAACCAGCCATCTTCTCATTAGTATTTGGGCTTGCAGGTATTAATTTCTGCTAGCCTGCTGGTGACCTCTTGGATCACATGTTGTGGGATATCTATCACAGTCACTCCCTGCCTTTTTTAAATGGCGGAGCCTGTCTTCCCATGCCGACTATAGCTTTAGCTACACACACCCATGTGCTATTGTATTCCAGTCCTGCTGGTAATCGTGGTGCCTTGTGCACGGAGTTATTAAGGAGTTCTCTCGTCATCTCTTTTTTTCCTTCCTGCTCTGATTTCCCCCCTGATCACTTGTTGCCTAATACCTCTATGTGAGCATGCTGTGTGATCGACTTTTAGTTTTTCCTGTTTGTCCATATCTGTGTGTTCTACCACTCCTATCCTGGCCTTACCCTGGGGTGAGAGATAGGGGTATTAGATCAGGGCTGTACAGGAGCAGGGAAAGGAAGGCGGCCCAGACATCGTCACCATCACATGTATCTCTGGGATCAGGGACAGCTAGAGCCCCCCCTAGCCTGAGGGCCAGTTTAGGAGCCCTGGTCGCTGGTTATCCCATTAAACCCTGTGATAACAACAGTTAAAACAATCTGATGGACGTTGCAGCAGAAAAATGGTTAATGGCAGAGACATATGCAATCAGGAGGTTGTAGCAGACAAACGGTTAACCACAGAAGAGGAGTGATAAAAGACAAAACTAGTTACTTGTTTGCTCTTAAGCATTACACATTGATTGCAGAGACTACTGAGAACAGATATAAGAAGTTAGTATTCTGGTAGCCTGGAATCCTGATTGCTACACTATTATAAATAAGAATACGCTTGGAAAAAAATGTTGTAAGTTCAATTCTAGTCAGGAGTAACCTAGAACTGAACAAAGTGGTAGTTAAAGCAGCTCCTGACAAACACATGGCTGCTGAGCACAATGCTTTCTCAGTACTCAGATTGCACTGGATTCCTGAGCAGACCTTATAAGGCCTTGGATGTTGATGTCAGAGGTGTTTGTTTGCAAGGTTACTACCATAACATGGTGTGTACTAGCAGAAAGGAAGCCAGAAATAGGGGAAGGAAACAAGACATGGCACTGAAGTCGGGACAGTTGAGAACGAGCACGAGCATTCTTACACACCCATTCATTCATTCATTCATTCATTCAATTCAATGATTATTGACTCATCTGTATAGGCCATTGAAACAGTAACCAGTACTTGACAATTTGACACTTGCGAAAATTGGTTAGATGCACACACAAGTACACACACAAATGTAGCAGAGCTGGATTTGTCATATTGTTTTATACATAGTTATGATGTAACGCCATAGAGCCACTCAGGGCACTACTAGGATGCAGGGCCTACCCTCTGGGACCTGGAACACCAGTGCCGGTACCACCTACACACACCTAAAATCCCAGTTCCCACACCACACCAGGGGGCACTTCTAGTCAAAGAGGGGAGGGCCACCCAGTGGGCAGAGCCTGACCAGGAACTAGAGAGCTTGGTGGGGGTGGAGAACAGTGGTGCACAGTGAAGCGAACGGACGTGCCTCAAGCTGGGTCTGTGTAACAGTGACCCAGGGGCACAGGAGAGAGGTTTCCAGGGTAGGTACATCCAAGTACCGCTGGGACCAAAGCACGCACGGGGCACAGGACCCTAGGTCAAGCGACAGTTTCAGACAGCCTGGCAAAGTCCTGCACAGTGCAGGGAGCTGCTGCTCTCTCGCTAACGCTCGGGTCCGGCACTGCTGCGGCTGCTGCTCGGTGGCTCGAGCGGTGGGTCAGATCCGGGGACTCGAGCGGCGCTCCTCGCCCGTGAGTGAAAGAGGTGGTTGGTTTGGGGGATTTAGTCCGTGACGCCACCCACGAGTCGTGGTGAAGATAGGCACCACCGCTGCTGATGACGGGGATCCCGGGAGCGATGGTAGGGAGCAGCTGGGATGTTGTTTTCCCCCTCCGTGGGTAGGGGTCGGTGGTCCCGGGGCCCGGTGATGTTGTGACGGGGAGGCAGGGTCGGTGAGGTGCAGGGTTGCAGGGACAGCGCGGCGCGGTGCCGGATGGCACGGGTGTACTCACTCAGCAAGAAAGGTACAAAGTCCTCGGTAAACCAAACGGCTGGATGGACGGGTCCCGCAGCCGGCTGCAGTGTCTCTCCCCGGACAGGTGATGGCGGCTGTCTTTCCCTGCACCTTGATGTTCTTCTGCTGACTACTATGGATTCCCAACGGTAGTCCGCTCCCCAGTGTATGGGTACCGGAGGAGCCCGTTTGCCCGCAGACGCTGGCCCTTGGGTCTCTAGCCTTAGGCGGTAGCTGTATACCCTCACGGTGTGGGCTGTTGCCTTCAATCGGGACTTTTGCTGTTGAGAAACCCCTGGGGTTCCAGTCACATTCGGATCTGACTATTGTCGGTGACTCCAAGCCTGGTTGGGGTCCGATGGCCCTGCCTGTGTGTGCTGGCTTCACTTCACTTCCTGGTCGGTACCGGCGGGCCGTCGCCCGTCCCCGGTCTTACGGTTCCGCGTTGCTCCACCACTCCTGCAGACGGCCACCACCGTCTTCCAACCTTGCTGGTAGTGCCTGGGCCACAAACCCAGATACCCAAGTGTTTACTCCTCTCTCTTCAAACTCCAACACTCAACTGTCACTTTTCCCGCCTCCAGACCTGTGAACTCCTCGGTGGGTGGAGCCAACCGCTTAGCTCCACCCCACTTGGTGTGGACATCAGACACTGGAGGGAGGCAACAAGGGTTTTTGGTTTGGCTGATGTCCCTGTCTGATGGGGGTGGGGGGTGTTTGTATGTTATCTGTGACGACCTGGCTAGGCCAGGGTGCCACACATGAACTTCACTGATCTAAAGATCCGGGGGCATCAGCAGTAAAGCGAGGATTGGGGTTCGGACACATACCTCCCCACAGGGTCCACACTGCCAGCCGTACGGTCGAGGAGACTGCTACTTAACAGGGACAGTCGGTGCCCCCAAACCGTTTCAAGCTACGGGGACACAAACTACACTCAGAGTGCTGGGGACAGAGCAACCGAGTCATTAAACTGGCACTGGAAATACAGGGACCTGAACCAGCCGTCCAAGGGTTAAAAGTGTGTAAGGACTGTTCATTACAACCCCGGTGTGGTCTCCTTCCTTATAAAGTGCAGAGCTTTCATCCCATACATCTCCCAGGCTCAGCCCTACCTGCGGAGGGCCTACCACCACAGTTGCCACTACCACCAACCCTGGGAGTACCCACATCAGCAGCGGCAGTTCAACAATTATACTCGCAACCCGCAGGTGGCGTCACATGACCATTAACTCTTATCTCCCCTGTAAATACTCCCTTTATAAAAAAGCACCCAGGACACGGGACCGGACAACGGCCACCACAGTGACGTCCCCAATTCTCTATACTGCCCGGGACCGAGTACCCCATAACCCTGGGCGACACAATGAGATATAATAATATTTCTAATATATTTAGCAATGACATTGTCAGCTCTGCTACATATGTGTGAATGCACAGAGAGGCAATGTGATTAACAAAATACCCTTTCATAAGATCGCGCAACTTAGAGAGGGGAAAATTATTTCTTCACCAAGTAAATCACACGTAGGAGGAAGTCACGGTGTGATTGAAGCAATACCGGGCTTGTAAAGTCCTCTTGTGCAGTCTGTGAATAAGGATTTATGATCCTTGAAGATTCGTATCCTACCTGTCTGTCCCTCTATACTGATCAATGTGTGTGTAGTACACGCCTCACCGGGCAATCACACAGGCCACACAGACACTGGGCTCCGCGTCTCTCCCCTTCTGCAGGTTAATATTTAGTCTGATTTTCATGTGAGACTACAAAGTAGATCAAGTGTGGAGTCTTCTCATCTCGGACATTTATGGTATATTCACACCTTATGTAAGTCCCACCTGCTCTACAATTTTCAGACTCCTATAGAAGTGAATGGAGTGAGCTGAACATATATGGGGGTGGCGCAGGGTGGTAGTCACGAGTGGGGGGCTCATCAGTTGTCTTTTGGTGGTCTGCGCCTTGGCCATCTCCACAGAGCAAGGGGGGAGGGATCGGTGGTGGTGATCCTGGCTGGGCTCGTCGACTTTATGTGTGCAACCTATATATGTGATTAGGCCCTTGTGCTAACCAGGATTCTCCCGCTGGAGAATCATTGGCATAGACTAGACAGTGTTCTAAAAGTTACGCACAGTACTTTCAACAACACTTGCACACCTTCTTTACAGCATGTATGACGTTAAGGCACAGTTTTACTTTAGGCTGCGCTATCATTGCTTGTACTACCATTACTGTTCTTCCATCCTCCTCCTTACTGTTTTGCACCACAGTTTCACACAATAAAGTCATATAGTCCGCCCTGGCCAGGGTCTCATCCCCCCCACAGGGACCTGCCATGTCTACCGTATTTCCCGTGCTGACCTGTTTGCCCAGGTCTATGCAAAGTCCCCACTTGAGGACTAGTATCACTGGAGTCAATCCACTGACCAGGAAATTTCTGTAGACTTCGGCCCTGGAACTCGCGACTGCAGGACGGGGGTGACCTTCTACCTGTCCCTGAGTGGAGTCCTTCCCGGGCGTTCTATTCCAGATGTGACTCTGATGGTCAAGTAAAGGATACCACAAACACCAACTTTCTATGCCCTTAGGTATCTGTCGGGCTTGCACACTTATACTACTCACTATACTACCCACTAGTACAGCTTTCCACACTCTAACTACTACTGGCTAAAACAGGATGGAGGCAGGCTGTTCCTGTCACATGGAGTTTTGCTCAAAACTCGCTGAGGGTCATGACGGCATCAGACGCTTTTCAAACTACAGACAGACACTCCACACTGTGGTTTCTCTGGTGTTTCTGAGTTACACAGGCATAATGTTGATCAGCTGTATGCTCATTAATGATCAGGCTGGCAAAGTTAATATCTGCTAGCCTTCTGGTTACCTCAATTACATGTTGTTGGAAACCTATCACATTTACTCCCCATCTTTTTAAGATGGTGGAATCTGTCTTCCCACGCCGACTATAGTTCATTGCTGTGTTGGTATGAGTGCTGTTGTGTCCCAGTCCTGCTGGTGATTATATTGTGTGGTGCTTGGAGTTGTGGAATTCTCTCATCATCTTGTTGTTTCCTTCCTGCTCCTATTTTCCTCCTTACCTCTTATTATATTTTACCTTTGTGTGAGTGTGCTGTGAAATACAGTTTTGGTTTCCCCTGTTTGTCTATCTCTGCTGGTGTTATCACACTCCTGTCCAGGCCCTGCCCTGAGGTAGGAAGGTAGGGGGGGTATAAGATCAAGGCTGGTCAGAAGCAGGGTCACGCTGATGGTTCAGATATCCTCACCTTCGGAGGTAACTCTGAGATAAGGGACAGGTAGGACCCCCCCTAGTCTGAGGGTCAGTCTAGAAGGCCCATTCGCCTGCTCTCCCCTATCATCATGACAGTTCCCTGCATCTGGCTCCTCCTCCTGTCGGCGACCCACAGAGATAAACTGTTCCCTGCCTACAGTCCTCCTGTCATTAGAGTGAACCTGTTCTCTATACAGGGGAGCAGTACCTAAAACCCGGCCACTAGATAGCCACACTTTATACTTATGCATAAACACATTGCATACCTAATCACAGTTCGCATTACTATTTTAACACAACGGCAATCGGTGTCTTCAGGACCGGAGCATACGGGCTTAGTGCACCCTCTTACACATACATGGCCAATTGGCCGTCTTTCCATTCATGGTGGCTTATGATGGGGATGCGTTATACCCCAACTGCCTGTTTCATTTTATCCTTGATACCCCAGTATGGTATACTTCGCTAACTGATGTCTTTGTATTGGTTGTACTGGTAATGGGGTCAGAGGCATTTTTAGTGGGTACATCATTATTTCAGCCTTTCTACGTTTAAGAACGTATTTGATAGAGCATTTCATGCTTTACATTGTACCTATTAGGGCTCTTGCTCTTTCTTTTTACTATTTTCATGCATCTGCATATATTATAAACAGCATATTATCTGTTGTGATTAGCTATATTGTATCATACAAAGACATACATGAGGATTGATTTACAAATTACATCTTATTTACCGTTTGTATTTTTTATTCTGCTGTCATTTAATACTATTATTGTAAATTTGCAATTTTTGTATGAATACTCACCTCATTACATCTGGGCTGTATATTAACTCTCATTCCCCAAGTACAACATTTGTCTGAGTTTCAGGATACAGACAGATTGGGATGACCTAAGTCCTACAAAGACTGGGTCAGTTCTCCTTGTTATGGCCACTTTTAATTGTTTTTAAATAGGTGTTTTAGGGGTACTTTGCACATTGCGACATCGCTAGCATCGGCTAGCGATGCCAAGCGCAATAGTACCCGCCCCCGTCACACATACGATATGTGGTGATTGCTGCTGTAGCGAACATTATCGCTACGGCAGCTTCACACGCACATACCTGGTCGGCGACATCGCTGTGACTGCTGAACTATCCCTCCTTCAAGGGGGAGGTGCGTTCGGCGTCACAGCGATGTCACCGCGACGTCAGCGCCAGCCAATAGAAGTGGAGGGGCGGAGATGAGCGGGACATAACATCCCGCCCACCTTCTTCCTTCCACATTACCATCGGGGCGCAGGTAAGGAGATGTTTGTCGCTCCTGCGGGTTTACACACAGTGATGTGTGCTGCCGCAGGAACGACAAACAACATCGTACCTGCGGTCGACTCGACATTATGAAAATGAGCAACGCTACACAGATCAGCGATTTTCGACGCTTTTGTGATCATTTATCGGCGCATCTAGGCTTTGCACGTTGCAACGTCGTTACCGGCACCGGATGTGCATCACTAACGACGTGACCCCGACAATATTTCAGATGCGATGTCGCAACGTGTAAAGTACCCCTTATGCTTTTGTGTAACCTATATGAAATTGCTATTTTAAAGGTGATCCCTTTTGTATACATACCTTCTCTTTACTCTTTTTTTTTGTAATATCTGATTGTCCTATACATTTCCATCCAAACTTAAAGGAAACCTGACAGCTGATACATGGTTTACAATCCACAGCAGACTTGGACTGGCTCACAGGAGAACAGAAGAATACTCCGGTGGGCCCCGTTGCAATATTATGTCGCTTACCCCCCCAAACACGATCAGTACTTGGCACAATACACTTGTTTCATTATGTACAAAGGAAACATCTCATCATTCATTTTACAAACTACACAGTATATTATTATATAAAAATATAAATTTGTGAATGTAATATTTCCATGTAGTTGATCAGTGGGCCTCAAGAATCAATCTTACTGCTGGTCTGACATTGGTGGCAGCATGTAGTCATTGCTCTCCTTGAGTGGCTGTGTCTTGCGCAATCTCAATATAGGCCTCAGAATATGTAAGCGGCTGCAGAATCCACAGACCACAAGGTCAGCAAAAGCATGAAGGAAGCAGAGGACAACATGGTTCAATCTGCTGCACTGCTGAAGAATCAATAGAGGAGCTAGTACACTGAATGCTGTTTGCAGGCCGCTTATGTCAGGAAGAAGAAGCGAGAACCCTTCGAAACGCATAGAAATAAACCTCCTGCATCCTGATTCTTCGACAGCGCAGATATGACCATGTTGTCCTCTGGTTTGTTCACATATCAGAAAATGTTAGATATTGCAGTAGACACTGGTTAAAACCACAAGACATAGTTTGACATCAGTGGTCTTCAGTCAAACCACAATAAAAAAAATAATTTCCAAAAATAAGCCCTCCCCCAAAAATAAGCCCTAGCCCTTAGGGATTTTTGGAGAAGGCTTTAAATATAAGCTCTACTCCAAAAATAAGCCCTAGTTAGTCAGCGCCACCAGCGCTAGATTATGTCACTAACATCACAGAGACATAACCTAATGCTAAAGGCACTGAAATAGGCATAATGTACAGTTAGGTCCAGAAATATTTGGACAGTGACACAATTTTCGCGAGTTGGGCTCTGCATGCCACCACATTGGATTTGAAATGAAATCTCTACAACAGAATTCAAGTGCAGAGTGTAACGTTTAATTTGAAGGTTTGAACAAAAATATCTGATAGAAATTGTAGGAATTGTACACATTTCTTTACAAGCACTCCACATTTTAGGAGGTCAAAAGTAATTGGACAAATAAACCAAACCCAAACAAAATATTTTTATTTTCAATATTTTGTTGCGAATCCTTTGGAGGCAATCACTGCCTTAAGTCTGGAACCCATGGACATCACCAAACGCTGGGTTTCCTCCTTCTTAATGCTTTGCCAGGCCTTTACAGCCGCAGCCTTCAGGTCTTGCTTGTTTGTGGGTCTTTCTGTCTTAAGTCTGGATTTGAGCAAGTGAAATGCATGCTCAATTGGGTTAAGATCTGGTGATTGACTTGGCCATTGCAGAATGTTCCACTTTTTTGCACTCATGAACTCCTGGGTAGCTTTGGCTGTATGCTTGGAGTCATTGTCCATCTGTACTATGAAGCGCCGTCCGATCAACTTTGCGGCATTTGGCTGAATCTGGGCTGAAAGTATATCCCGGTACACTTCAGAATTCATCCGGCTACTCTTGTCTGCTGTTATGTCATCAATAAACACAAGTGACCCAGTGCCATTGAAAGCCATGCATGCCCATGCCATCACGTTGCCTCCACCATGTTTTAGAGAGGATGTGGTGTGCCTTGGATCATGTGCCGTTCCCTTTCTTCTCCAAACTTTTTTCTTCCCATCATTCTGGTACAGGTTGATCTTTGTCTCATCTGTCCATAGAATACTTTTCCAGAACTGAGCTGGCTTCATGAGGTGTTTTTCAGCAAATTTAACTCTGGCCTGTCTATTTTTGGAATTGATGAATGGTTTGCATCTAGATGTGAACCCTTTGTATTTACTTTCATGGAGTCTTCTCTTTACTGTTGACTTAGAGACAGATACACCTACTTCACTGAGAGTGTTCTGGACCTCAGTTGATGTTGTGAACGGGTTCTTCTTCACCAAAGAAAGTATGCGGCGATCATCCACCACTGTTGTCATCCGTGGACGCCCATGCCTTTTTGAGTTCCCAAGCTCACCAGTCAATTCCTTTTTTCTCAGAATGTACCCGACTGTTGATTTTGCTACTCCAAGCATGTCTGCTATCTCTCTGATGGATTTTTTCTTTTTTTTCAGCCTCAGGATGTTCTGCTTCACCTCAATTGAGAGTTCCTTAGACCGCATGTTGTCTGGTCACAGCAACAGCTTCCAAATGCAAAACCACACACCTGTAATCAACCCCAGACCTTTTAACTACTTCATTGATTACAGGTTAACGAGGGAGACGCCTTCAGAGTTAATTGCAGCCCTTAGAGTCCCTTGTCCAATTACTTTTGGTCCCTTGAAAAAGAGGAGGCTATGCATTACAGAGCTATGATTCCTAAACCCTTTCTCCGATTTGGATGTGAAAACTCTCATATTGCAGCTGGGAGTGTGCACTTTCAGCCCATATTATATATATAATTGTATTTATGAACATGTTTTTGTAAACAGCTAAAATAACAAAACTTGTGTCACTGTCCAAATATTTCTGGACCTAACTGTAGTTACCAAATTGTCTTGCTGCTTCCTCCCACCATGGCAGGGTAAAATCTGCTCATCCGTTCCCGAGTCCTGAGTGTTGTCATCTGGGTCCCACCTCCTGAGTCCCACCTCCTGAGTCCCACCTCCTGCTTCCCGAGTGCCACCTCTTGGATCCCGCCTTTCAGCCGTCCCTGCTTGTTTCCGCAGAAGCAGCCACATTTGATGTCACAACCACCGTTCCAGAGTCCCACTCCAGACTCCCACCTTCTGCCCCCTCTCGGCCGCATAGAGAAGAGGAGTGCCACTGCCACACAAAGTGTTTTGAGAGCGCCAGTAAGTGTTACCAAAAGAGACATTGACACTGCACTAGCAATTGTGAATTAGGCTGTGTGCGCACTTTGCGTTGAGTTACTTGCAGTTGTAAATGCATCCTCTGGCAGAAATTGTCTTTGTCAAATTTGGTTGTGACCACAAAAATGCTATAAATACGCTTGCGTTTTTACCGCGTTGTAGCCGCGTTTTACATGCTTTTTCAATGCTTAAAGTCAGATGCATTTTGAATACAAATACACTACTAAATAAAGTTTAAACATTCAAACACTTTGAAAAAAAAAATGAAAAAAATGATAAATATCATGATTAAAATCACACACAAAATAGATTATTTTATTAAAATGATAACTGAGTTCTAACATTTATGTATAAAATAACCTTAAATTATGGATTTTCTTTAATTTAATCATCGGACTATGTGTGTTTGTAAAGGGACATATCATGCCCTTGATATAATGTAAAAAAACACATGCGTTTATTTTGTCAAAAAAAAGCATGTTTTCTGCATCAAAAAAGCATGATAAATGCTAATATTTTGATTTAGGTTGCGTTTTGAAAGTTCTCATTGACTCTAATGTTAGCAAAACGCTGCCAAAATGGCAAAAACAATTGACATGCTGCTTCTTTAAACGCTGAGTTTT
Source organism: Anomaloglossus baeobatrachus (assembly GCF_048569485.1). NCBI lineage: Eukaryota > Metazoa > Chordata > Amphibia > Anura > Aromobatidae > Anomaloglossus > Anomaloglossus baeobatrachus. The sequence continues at coordinate 84,503,056 of NC_134353.1, read as the reverse complement.
TGCCAAATTTCCTGCAACTGAAACGCTGCATTTTAACAGCATGGTGCGCACAAGAAATCACAGTTTCCCTTAGACTTTGTTTGAAAATCAAAAAGGCATGCATTTTAGCATTAAAACGCTGCAGTTCAAAACGCTGCGGAAACACAATAAAAAACGCAAAGTGCGCACATAGCCTTAGGCCATTCACTGCTATGGAGCGCACTGCGTTAGCGTTTGCTCTGTTTTGTGCCATTTTTTGCACATATACGTTTCTGCAGATGGACACCCGAACGTAGGTGGACTACGTACGGGTGTCCGTCTGCAGATACGTATATGTGCAAAAAATGGCACAAAACAGCAGTGAATGGCCCTGTCGGGCGCACATGTCCGGAACACGCTTTGCAGAGTGGGGGAGGGGCGGTTCAGACGGATGCTCCGACGAGACCTGTGAGCGGAAGGTAAAACGCAATGTGAAAGGGGCCTTACGGTTGGGGCCCCTTTCACAAAAGGGGGCCTTATGTCAAAAATTGTTTCTCCTTTTTTCCTACTTTTTTTTCTCTATCTCAATACATAAGAAGAAGCATGAAAAGAAACATGTAAAGGAGCACGAAAAAAAGCATGAAAAAAATGAAAAAAAAAAGCATGAAAAGAAGCATGAAAAAAGCATGAAAAGAAGCATGAAAAAAGCATGAAAGCATGCAAAGAAGCACATAAAAAATGCAGCTTTTTTTGTGCTGAAAAAAAGCAATGTGGGCACTAACCCAGCTTATTTTCATGCTTTTTTCCTTGCTTTTTTTAACCAATAAAAAGCAAGGAAAATGCATCCCAGCAAAGTTTATGACAATTGTGACGTGCTGTACCCACAGTGCTTCTTTTTTTCCTTGCTTTCTTTGTTGCTGAAAAAAGAAGTGACATGTCAATTGTTTCTACTTTTTTTTCCCCTATCTCAATACATATGAGAAGCATGAAAAGAAGCATGAAAAGAAGCATAAAAAGAAGCATGAAAAAAGCACGAGAAAAGCATGAAAAAATCATGAAAAAAAAGCATGAAGGCATGAATAAAAGCATGAAAAGAAGCATGAAAACATGAAAAGAAGCATGAAAAGAAGCATAAAAAGAAGCATGAAAAAAAGCACGAAAAAAGCATGACAAAATCATGAAAAAAAAGCATGAAGGCATGAATAAAAGCATGAAAAGAAGCATGAAAACATGAAAGCAAGCATAAAAGCAAGCATAAAAAAAGCATGAAAGCATGAAAAAAAGCATGAAAAGAAGCATGAAAACTTGAAAAGAAGCATGAAACCATGTAAAAAAAACCATGAAAAGAAGCATAAAAAGAAGCATCCAAACATGAAAAGAAGCATGAAAAAAACCCCCATATAAAAACAGCTTTTTTTTGTGCTGAAAAAAAAGCACTGTGGGCACATAGCCTAAGCTGGCCATACACCTTCAAGCTGAAGCTGGTCATTGGTAAATTGAAGCATACATGTGTGATTATTGTTCATGGAAAAAAAAAAAAAAAAAAAGCCTTCCCCCAAAAATAAGCCTTAGCCCTTTTTTTGGAAAATAAAATAAGTCCCTGTCTTTTTTTTTTTTAAAAAAACCCCACAGTATTTAGAAACCTTTCCTTCTTTTTACCATGTAATGCATGAATCCCCCTGCGGGGGCACTGTAGGGGATTGAACTCTCACTGTCCAGGTTCCTCCAGAGATGGCAGCTGTTCACCTGGAGGCACAGCCTCCCTTCTATTACCTTTTTTTTGGAGGACCCTTCTAGCAAAAAGGGAAGTCCCATGTAAGTGAGTTGAAACATAAGAATAAATAAAATAATAAATATGTAAAATAAATCCATTGGTTTACAGAGAGTCCTGACGCCTTCACAGCCCCACGCTCACTATGGATGTGTGGTTCAGCATAACTTGTTTAACCCTTTGTGTTCTGGCACTAATGACAAGCCGTTACAGTGGGTAACTCTGTTTTCTCAGGGATTACCCGGGTCACTGAGAGAATGATGGATTTTGCCTTTCTGAGATAAAACCTGCTACATAAGTATGGGAGCGTGCTCCATCCTGTAATGTACACAGCCATAAATTATATCACTATTGTATTTTTTCCTGTATATCTTATGCCAGATACATAACTTCTCATGAGTTATTAGCATCTTGTATTGTGGCAGATAACACTTCAGATTCTTTGCTCATAGTGTATAAAGGATTGCTACAATGTAACATCGGTCATATAAAATACTTGTTTGATGCTAAATTAAATATTTGGTCACACTGAAATCTGGTATTTAACCCTTTTTTCAGCACCACTTTCGAACTGTGAGAAATCAGGGTTAAGGTATGATCCGATTTTCTGCAGTCCTATGTAAAATATCGAAAAACAACCAAAAACCTGTTACTGTTATAAATGGGACCTTAGGCATTAAATCCAGAATATCACAGAATATCATTCATAAACTATAGCCTGTTGTGCTAGATGTCCTCCACATTATGTATGTTAACAGAAATATCTAAATTAATGCATAGGTTACACAGGCACCGCTCACCACCCTGTGCCAACATCCATCAGACAGTCTGTAAAGCAGCGGCGCACAACATTTTGTTTGGGTCCAAGGGCCACATTGCCATACTGAACAAATCCTAAAGGCTGCAAACAAAGTGTAACATTTAGTGGGATACTTACATGAATACATCACCAGAACTACCATCAGTACATTAATATATCACCAGAAGCACGTTTTAAGCAATTTAGGAGGATTTGGAGAGTTTATGCTCCAAAAAAAAATCACACTGATCTAAACTGAATTTTTGGGGCACAAAAATTCACCAAATCCTCCTCATAGAAATACTCAAAACTTAGAGATTTGAAATTATTTTTTAACATAGCCGTGATGCATATTGTGGATTGCTGTACGTGTAGAAGATCAGAAACACTGTCAGTACATGTATACAGCACCAAGCATAGTGCAGCGATCAATTGTAATGTCAGCTCAGCCCCATATACAATTACATTACTTGAACCTATAATTCCCAGTATTTCCTCAACAATGGTAAGGAGATGGTGGGAGTTGTTGTTACCAGTCATCATAAGATTGTAGACTATCCAGGAACTGATGAGAATTGGTCAGTATCACAAATAAACATTTATATCCAGGTACCTAATAGAGATGACACCTTCTCTAATTGAAGCCGTTTCTGTCCATTTTATCTCCATGTAGTAAAGACTCCATAATGAGCTTTCTTCCCCAGAACAAATCTCTGCAGATTTCTCTCTTCCCCGCCTTCAGCAGCAAATCACAACACAATTCCCTTAAAAATAAAGCATCATTATAATACTCAGAAATAAAAATCTCACATGCTGCACTCCTAAATAAATTGCCACTTACTGTGCTTCCTGCAGAAAATATCCCTCACCCCGCACTGCTCCTCTGTATATACCTCCACCCTACTCCTTTCCATAATATCCCTCACAATGCTCCTCTCCATAATATCCCCCCTTTGACTTTGTCTCTCCATAATGTCACCACACACTGCCACTCTCCATAATATCCCCCCACCAGACTGCCCCCTTCATGTCATCCCCACCACACTGCCCCTCTTCATAATGTCATCCCCTACACTGCCCCTCTGCATAATATCCCTCCACACTATCTGTGTGCATAATGTCATCTACCCACTGCTCCTCTACATAATATTGCCCCCCTTACACTGCCCTTCTCCATTACACCCCTCCACACTGCCTCTCTTCATAATATTCCTGCATATTCCTGCACGCTGCCCCTCTCCATAATATCTCCTCTACACTGCCTCTCTCCATCACATTCCTCTTCCCACACTACCCCTCTCCATAATATCCCCCCACACTGCCCCTCTCCATGATATTCCTCTTCCCACACTGCCCCTCTCCATACTGTCCCCCTCATACTTAGCCTCTCCATAATATCACCACCCCAACATACACTCTCCCACTCCAAAATATCCCCTCAAACTGCCCCTTTCCATATATTCCACTGTCCATTCCCCCTTTCCACATGCTCCCTTTCACAATATCTACCTGTAGTGTGTGCCTTGGAACACATTTAATCATCAGATACTCCATGGAGAGTTTACAGGGCCAACATCTACAGTGCCTCTGTAGTGCAAGCAGCAGCATGATGACATCAGCAGCATGCTGACCTCATCACACTGCTGCACGTCGAAGCAGGGGCTGACAAGCTCTCCTCTGCTCTGTGCCAGTCCTGGAGCTCAGGTTTTCAAATGTCTCTTAGACAAGAATATGTTTAAATATTAGAAGCATGGAGTGGACTGCGGGCCGTATTTTGTGCAGGCTTGGTCTAAAGTGACAGTCACACATCACTATTTCTTATCTGTGTTCTGACGGTTTTAAAACTGACAGCACATTAACCCAGCGAATAATAGAGCCATGAATACATCTTTTTTTTATACATTTTTTATTTAAAGATCGTTTCTTTTTACAGCAGTGCGGCACTGCGATGGGCGCTGCGTGTGCGCCCTCGTACGCAAACCTCTTTCTTGGGTATTGGGAGAGGTAGGTTTTCGGCGAGGGCGTGCCCGCCGTGTCCCAGGCGCAGTGCTGGCTCCGTTTTATTGATGATATTTTGATTTTTTGGAAGAGCACTTTTTCTGATTTTTCTACTTTTATTCATAATTTAAATTGTAATAATTTCAACATTAAACTTACTTTCAAATGTGATAAAAATTTGATTGAGTTTTTAGATATTTGTATCCTGGTGCATCCTGACTGCTCAATTCAAACTACTATTTTTCGCAAGGAAACATCTGTAAACAGTTTATTACGTGCTTCCTCGGCGCACACTCCCTCCGTTATCTCTGCGATCACGGTAGGACAATATTTAAGGGCCAGAAGGGTGTCTTCTAACGAAACCCTCTTTGAACAACAAGCCAAAGATCTCCGGGAGAGATTTTTATCAAGAGGATATAGTGGGAGGAGTGTGTGCCGTGGGTATGGACGTGCCCATAACACGGTGCAAACTGATCTTTTAGTACCAAAACAAAAACAAAAAAGGGGAATCCTTTCTGCCTGTTCGTTTCATCTCCACTTTTAAAGATCGTTGGCAGGAGATGTGCACAATATTAAAACGTCATTTGGGTGTCCTGAAAACTGATCCATCCATTGGGACCTCCTAATCCCTTAATGACATCTCGATGTGCACCAAATTTGCGTGATAATCTGGTTCAGAGCTATTATGTGGCTAATAAACCCCACATATTTGGTGGGGGTTAAGGGCTTTTTTCCGTGCGGGTCTTGTATTGCTTGTCGCAATATGGTTAGGACAACTGCATTCACGTCGGCGGATGGTAAGTGCGAATTTTTGATTCGCCTTCATATTACCTGCCGCACAAGTAACGTGATATATTATGCTACATGTGGATGTGGCAGAATATATATAGGTCTCACTACCCGTGAGTTGAGATTCCGCACATGGGAATATGTGAGGGGTATCTTGGCTGCGGCAGAGATTGATCTCGATGATCCGCGTATGAAGACCTTACCACAACACCATAAAATTGAACAGATGTGACCCCACAGATTTTAAAGTGAGGGGCATAGACGTGGTTCATTTGGGGACACGAGGAGGGGACTACAGTAAGATGCTATCCCAACGTGAATGCAGTTGGATTGTACGCCTCGGCACCATGGTACCCATTGGTTTAAACGAGAAAATGAGTTTCTCCTCTTTTTTGTGACATACTAATATTCTCTGTCTCTCTGGGGGCGGTATGCATATTCTCTGTCTAGTGCCCTTGTTTTTATTTGGATTTTAATTTCTTTCCATCTCTTTTTCTTATTTTGAAATATGGCCTGTATTTGGTTCCACATGCCTTGGATATTATCTATATGCGTCTACAATGAACTAACTGGATCAAGTTTCTTGGACATGTGTTATACATTAATATATGTGTTTTGTATATGAATAAATGTATATATATATATTCTCTACATATATTATATGCATTGAATGGTGTATAGATACCCTGCATCCATTTATGTCTGTCATTCTATTGTTGAATATTGTAATAACATTGTTGTTTTGCATGATTGGTGCCAAGTATCTAGTTATTATATAAGCATGGATGTGCCCCTCTATACTATGTCTTCCATACTAATTTGTGTATTCTAATTGTAATGCTCTTTTCAAAGTATGATAATTGGGGCAGTCTGAGGCTATCTCATTGTTTGCCCTCACAATGGCCTGCGTTTAAAATGGCCACGGGTCCTCTTGAATGGTGGGTGTAATTGTAGTATACATCTTTGTGTCTATTTTTGACTTTGCCCTTATAATTGCCAGAATCCAAAATGGCCGCGTGTCCCTCAATTTTACCTTCATGCTGTTGTGGGTGTATACTCTGATATGGGAGTTTCCATTGAGCCCCTTACGTTTTTTACTATAAACTATCTAAACGCACCTTCATGGTGACTCTGATTAGATCAGGATTTCCTCTGTTTTCCATCCCCAGTGACTTGATGGTGTGACGCCCTGGGCAAGCCAGGGGTCACAGGTCACAACAACACACACACACCCCACATTCCCTGCAGGTACACCAGCTAACCTACAAATCCTTGTTGCCTTCCTCCAGGGGCTGGTGTCCACACCAGGGGGTGGAGCCAGGCGGTTGGTGTCCGCCCACCAAGGAGGTCACAGCCCTGGAGGCAGGAAGTACCAGGCAGTCGAGCCCAGGCAGGGCAAGTGTGAAGTCTAGCTGAGGGCTAGAGCGGAGTAACGAACCAAGTGAAAGGAGAAACAACAGAGTGTAGCTCAGGAGGGAGCTAGAGTGAAGTGAAACAGTAGTGAAGTGACAGAAAGCCTGAAGTTGGTCTGTGGCTGTGTGCCCAGACGGAGTCAGCAAGGTCAGCAGACGGCGGTGAAGGTCTGCAGTGGGACTGTCTGGAGGTTACTGGAAGGACCCCGTTGGCTGTGTGCCCGGTGGTCTGGAGCGGATACAAAGGGCAGTCAGCACCAGAGCAGGGGCTTTTCGGATCCCAGCAAGGCTTGGAGTCGCTGTAAATTGCTAAATCCGTTAGTGAAGGGGACGTAGATCTCCCAACAAGCAAGTCCTGATTGACGGCAAAGGTCCAACCACAACGGGGAAACACCGCCACCGTCAAGGCACCAGTTTCCCAGGGCCGGCGCCTGCGGGCAAAGTGTGGAGCTCCTCCGGCCCAGATTGCAGTCGGGGAGCGGGTAACCGGTGGGAATCCATCGCTACCAAACAAACATTTCAAAGGTGCAGGGAAGAGACCGTCACCGCTAACTGCAGGGAACCGCAGCACCGTGAACCGTCCGAGGGACCCGTCCAACCAGCCGTTTGTTTACCGAGAACTGTGTCGTGTTTACTGGCTGAGTGAGTACCTTCGTGCCGCAAGGCACAGCGCTGCCCCTGCGCCCCTGCACCCCACTGGGCCCCGGGATCACCAACCCCTACCCACGGAGGGACAACACAACAACTGGCTGCTCCGCCTCACCATCCCCGGGACCTCCACATAGAGCAGCGGTGGTGTACACTCAATCACCACAACCGTGGGTGGCGTCACGGACATTATCCCAACACCCCAAACCCCCCTTTCACTCACGGGCGAGGAGCGCCGCTAGAGAAACCCCCGGGATCCGGCCCACGGCTCGAGCCACCACTGAGCAGCCGCCGGACCCGAGCAGAAGGGGTGAGCGCGGTGTGCTGACACCCTCCTCCCCGCCCGCGACAACTTGGCGTCACGAACAGGATCCTACCGCTCTGCCGTTTGGTAGAGGTGCGCCTTGTTACCGCCGGAGGTATCCGGCAGAAAAATTTCAGAAGCCGCCATCTTTGGCGCGAAAAGTTCCCGCTCGAGCGTCTTCTCGAGCAGTAGAGGCGCGAAGGCCAAGACCCCGCCCCGAAAGAGGAGGGGCCGGAAAGAGCTAAGGGGGACGCGATGGCGGCTGGACGCATGTAGCTGTAGCTATAACAGCAGGGACGCCAGGACTCTGCAGCGATACTGGGTTCCTGGAAGGCACGCTTGCCAAGATGAACAACCCAACTCCCAACAAGGAAGCCCCCGCGCCCGGCACGGCGACGTGGTTGAGGGACCGGACCGTCCCGCTGAGTAACCGTCTGCAGGCCCATATGCAACTCCTCCTGGAGGAGTGGGAGGCCGACATGGCGGACGTTGTGGCTGCTATGTGGAGACGCGAGGCGGAAGAGGATTTGGAGGAGCGGGTAAGCAACCCACGCCCCTGTATTCCTGAAGGATCGGCCGCTGCGGCTGAGGGGCCCGGCCGGCTCCCGCTCACCCTGCCTCTCTCCCCGCTATATGTAATAGCTGCTGCTGCCCCGCCATTAGGCCCGCTACCTGCCCCATCGGTAGCGATACCCTGCCCAGCCGCTTCAGCAGACCAGCCGGCTGCAGACGTTCAAGACGGCCCTGAAGTGCACCAAGGGGAACCGCTAGAACCACGACCCCTTAACAGCGTGGTGCCTGAAGTCCCAGTAGAGACTGTGCCAGATCCTGAGCCCGGAACCGTGGCCTGGATGAAGGCCCGGGTGATTCAGTTCCACCGGCGTCAGCAGGGACAACTCCTCCGGATGATGGAGCAGTGGACCAATGAGGTGGAGATGCTGATTACAGCTGTCCCGATGTACGGAGAGGGAACTGGTGTAGCAGAGCCGACTGGTGACCCACGTCCCTATGTCCTCCCAGGACCTGCCGCTGCGGCTGAGGGGCCCGGCCTAGTCTCGGCCTATGCATCACCCTTGCCGCTACTTATGGGGCGCCTCAGTGTAGACTCGCCTGGTCTGCTACTCCGTGTTACTGCTGAGGGATCTGAAGCGTTGGATGTTGGAGATCAGGAGGCTGCGGCAGCTGGCGGCAACCCGCCTGACGCAGGAACAAGAGAGGACGACTCCTGCCCCAGCTTCGGGTCCCCTGTTGCACTTGAAGGAGCAATTGAGCGTTCCCGCTATGTGGAGGACCCTGTGGTTTATCATACTCCGCGTACCGGTGGAAATGGGTACCGGGTACCTCTGTCGCAGCAGGCATGTCAGTGCATGTTTGATGTGTTGGTGGCAGAGGATGGGTCCGCCTTAGCAGAAGAACCGGAGTAGGGCAGTGGATGCCCGCAGCACCGTCCCCGTTGGGACCAGTACCGAGTTAAGATTGTTTGTTTGTTTGTTTGTTTGGAAAAGATGATAAGTGAAATTACCAAAGAAGTTACCTGATTTATTGTGATTAGCAACCGGCTGGAGCCGGCACCGTTGTCCCCGTGGGGACCGTTTAAAAATGCATGGGAACTATCCATGGACAAGCCCGTGAACTTGCAGGGCAACCACAAACGTTTGTGGCTTGTAAATATGTTGGGTACCGTTACCGTTTCCGCAGGCCGCCTCCGAAGAGGCAGGTTGGAGGGAGGGCCCTGAGCAGAGCAGGCTGGGGCCCAGCCACCAAAAGGACCGGTGGCTACCCTCTGGAGGGAAGGACAGATCCCGCTCGGGAACCGTGTGCTGGACTGTGGGTCAAGGGGTGCTGCCTGGGTTTTAGGGGCAGCATCAGGGCCAGGTTGCTTGGGTGGGAGAGAGCGGAAACCGTAACCGTACACCGTTGCAACGTTGAAGTGATGTACCTCCCGTTTTGGGAAGAGTTATTATTAAAAATGTATTCTACCGTATTATGTTATACCTTTTACCTTACAGAAAAAAAAAAAGGGAAAATAAAACCGGTGTTGGACGGGCAGCCCGAGGACGGTCTGCGTTTTGCTAAGGGGGAATGTGATGCCCTGGGCAAGCCAGGGGTCACAGGTCACAACAACACACACACACACCCCACATTCCCTGCAGGTACACCAGCTAACCTACAAATCCTTGTTGCCTTCCTCCAGGGGCTGGTGTCCACACCAGGGGGTGGAGCCAGGCGGTTGGTGTCCGCCCACCAAGGAGGTCACAGCCCTGGAGGCAGGAAGTACCAGGCAGTCGAGCCCAGGCAGGGCAAGTGTGAAGTCTAGCTGAGGGCTAGAGCGGAGTAACGAACCAAGTGAAAGGAGAAACAACAGAGTGTAGCTCAGGAGGGAGCTAGAGTGAAGTGAAACAGTAGTGAAGTGACAGAAAGCCTGAAGTTGGTCTGTGGCTGTGTGCCCAGACGGAGTCAGCAAGGTCAGCAGACGGCGGTGAAGGTCTGCAGTGGGACTGTCTGGAGGTTACTGGAAGGACCCGTTGGCTGTGTGCCCGGTGGTCTGGAGCGGATACAAAGGGCAGTCAGCACCAGAGCAGGGGCTTTTCGGATCCCAGCAAGGCTTGGAGTCGCTGTAAATTGCTAAATCCGTTAGTGAAGGGGACGTAGATCTCCCAACAAGCAAGTCCTGATTGACGGCAAAGGTCCAACCACAACGGGGAAACACCGCCACCGCCAAGGCACCAGTTTCCCAGGGCCGGCGCCTGCGGGCAAAGTGTGGAGCTCCTCCGGCCCAGATTGCAGTCGGGGAGCGGGTAACCGGTGGGAATCCATCGCTACCAAACAAACATTTCAAAGGTGCAGGGAAGAGACCGTCACCGCTAACTGCAGGGAACCGCAGCACCGTGAACCGTCCGAGGGACCCGTCCAACCAGCCGTTTGTTTACCGAGAACTGTGTCGTGTTTACTGGCTGAGTGAGTACCTTCGTGCCGCAAGGCACAGCGCTGCCCCTGCGCCCCTGCACCCCACTGGGCCCCGGGATCACCAACCCCTACCCACGGAGGGACAACACAACAACTGGCTGCTCCGCCTCACCATCCCCGGGACCTCCACATAGAGCAGCGGTGGTGTACACTCAATCACCACAACCGTGGGTGGCGTCACGGACATTATCCCAACACCCCAAACCCCCCTTTCACTCACGGGCGAGGAGCGCCGCTAGAGAAACCCCCGGGATCCGGCCCACGGCTCGAGCCACCACTGAGCAGCCGCCGGACCCGAGCAGAAGGGGTGAGCGCGGTGTGCTGACACCCTCCTCCCCGCCCGCGACAATGGTATGGACGCTATTTTGATCTGCCCATACATTTGCCAGAATCCAAGATGGCTGCGTGGTTTCCACATGCCCAGTGCTGTCTGATGGTCTTGCGCGCACTGAGGAGCTCCGTTCCGATGTGAGGTGTAGTCCCCCTTGTGGACGTCACTTCCGCCGGGGAGACCCGGAAGTGATGTGCGGGCCGCGGACACTGACACAGCGCATGCGGCGCATAATGGCGGTAATTATTGAATTATTTATCACACTATATATACTGGTGATCGTTGTACATGACCATATACTGCCCCCCGAGGAAGCGACCTAAGCGAAACGCGTTGGGGCTTCCCCCTCTCCACAGGATATCCACTCCAGCACTTGTACTTTAGTATGGGTAAGTTATGATCCTATGCCTCTTCACAGGGTAGGGGTTTGGATTCAGTTTTTGTAGGACTATCTAATTAATGTGACCCTCTGTGTCATAATTTTGTATAAGGATTACCTCTGAATACATAGGATTGCCCCCTATATATTATGTTGTGGATGTCCTAGGTTGGGATATCTCTGATTCCTCTCTATCTCCAATCACTGTTGTATTTTATCAATTGTACATCATGTTATAACAGTGCCCTTGTATGTATTTTGACATGAATAAATAATTTCCAAAGGTGCACTTCTCATGCGTTTTTCATAATGATTGGCCCTTTAAAACTCATTTTCCTTGCTTATTTGTATATCCTTATATTGAGTGGCTGACAATCTAATAATATTATTGTCAAACTTCCATCTGTTGCTTGTTCCTATTTTCCATTAATACATCTTAATAGTGTTTGTTCAAGGATTCTCCATGAATGTAATACATATTATGTAATTCAAACAACATGTCATTCTAGCCATGGATTAAGAAGAGCTGCAGTCTGAAGAAATACAGCTCCTGAGACCTGTATCTCAACTGACAGAGGAGCTGTGTCGTAAGCACACAAACTTCAGTAAACTGAGGGAAAGCCCTATGACATGAGAAGAAATAAATCTTCTCTTCGACTATCTGAGCACAAAAAATTGCTTTAAGTTTTCTGATGTTACAGCCCTTCTCCTCCTGCTCACCAGTATATGCGCTTACAATACAGCTTCTCTGGTAGTTGAGACTCAGGTCTTAGGGGCTGTGTTTCTTCAAAGTGCAGCCCATCCTTACACTTGACTAGGATAGGATGCCGCCTAAATAACGTGATGGGCCATTTTATTACAAAAACCCCTTTAGGTTTGTTTCACACATCAGTAAAAATACAGATGTTTTTCACTGACGTGTAAAAAACGCATATGTCCCTCCATGTTTTGTGATTCACGGCACACGTGGGTTATCCATGTGCAATCCGTGATATATGATCCGTTATCCGTGATTGCACATGGACTTACAGTCCCTGACACAAGTCCTGTCGCTTATCCATGTTATGTAAATAAAAGCTTCTAACCTGACTTTAAATTTATCCATTGGTTTCATCAATTACTCTTTTGAAAGCTGAAACCCTCCCAACTTTTCTTTTAGGATATGAAAATAAAGTTGCTGAATTATTGGTCACTTAATGAACACAGAAAGGTCAGATTTTAGCAAGACAAATGTTTTGTCGCCTTGTCATATAATGCACTCAGTCCTAGTTTACATCCTCACCTGTGCTCACTAAGTGATCGGTTAATTAGTGGGTGTGTATAAAAAGAAACCCAGCACCCCAGACCTTCACTTAAACTGCAACTTGACCTCTGAGAACATGCCAAAAATCCACCCTGCGACCAAAGCCTTGGTTATCAAGAGGTTGAAGACCAGATCCACTGCAGAGGTGGCTGTCACCTTTAATTTGTCTCAGCATCAAGTACAAAGAATTAAAAAAAAGATTTGAAGAGACTGGAAATGTTTTTGACAAGCCCAGGTCCAACAGACCCCGCAAGACAACTGCACAGGAGGAACGTTTGTTGGTTAGAAAATCCAAAGCCAGCCCCTCTTCCAGTGCAGCAGAGCTCCAACAGGCCTGGTCACCTCAAGTCCCTGTGTCAACTAGAACAGTTTGTAGGATTCTGTCTCAAAATGGCCTCCATCGAATCAGTGCCCAGAAGCCAGCACTAAACAAAAGGCAATTAATAAACCGTGTGGCATTTGCCAAGTGCCACAGCCTGCTAAACAGATGGACACCGGAAAAGTGGCAGAACGTGGATTTCTCTGATGAATCTTCAGTTGAATTACACCACAGCCACCGTAAATACTGCAGACCTACTGGGGCCCGTATGGATCCAGAAAAAAGTTAAGTTTGGTGGTGGAAAGATCATGGTCTGGGGTTACATTCAGTATGGGGGTGTGCAAAACATTTGCAAGGTTGAAGGCAATATCAATAGCCTAAAATATCAAAAAGTATTAGCTTCCTCTTACATTCCCAATCATAAAAGGGGTAAAATTCTGCAGCAGGATGGTGCTCCATCTCATACATCCATCTCTACAACAAAGTTCCTCCTGGCAAAGAAGATCAAGCTGCTCAAGGACTGGCCAGCCCAGTCACCAGACATGAACATCATTGAGCATGTTTGGGCTAGGATGAAAGAGGAAGCTTGGAAGACAAAACCAAAGAATCTAGATGAGCTCTGGGAGGCATGTAAAACTGCATTCTTTGCTATTCCTGATGACTTCATCAATAAATTGTATGAATCATTGTTGAACCGCATGGATGCAGTCCTTCAAGCTCATGGAAGTCACACAAAATATTAAATATGGCTCTAATAGCTTCCTAACTTCATTCACCAATGTTATGCAGCATATCTTTGTATTAGAAGTTAATTATTTGTTTGAATTTCACATTACTTTCTGTGGGCGACAAAACTTTTGTCTTGCTAAAATCTGACCTTTCTGTGTTCATTAAATGATCAATATTTCAGCTTTGCAGCAACTTTATTTTCATAACCTAAACCAAATTTGCGAAGGTTTCAGCTTTAAAAAGATGAATTTATAAAACCAATGGATAAATTTAAAGTCAGGTTATAAGCTTTTATTTACATAACATGGATAAGCGACAGAACCTCTGTCAGGGAATCTATACTCACCTGTCCCTGCTCCTGCTGTCCATGGTGCTGAACTCTTAGGCTCTATGTTTACAGCCGGCGCTGACATCCGCTGGAGATACGTCCGGCTTGGCTGTTCCTGCATTCATGAATATGCAGCCAGTAATGAGCCGGCTCTGAAGCAGCAGCATGCAGAGGCCGGAGACAAGCAGGGCTGGAGAAGGTGAGTTAAAAATGTTTTTTATTTTCAATGTCCGTGTTTTTTGGTACGTGTTTCACAGCTCACACCACAGTGTGGTCCGTGAAACATCAGTGATGCCAGAAACAAATGGATAGGTCTGCGTGCGGCAATAATGGACACGCGTGTACGCCGCACGGAGACACGGTCAGTGAAAAATCACTGATATGTGAGCACACCTATTGATTATAATGGGTGTGCGTATGTCAGTGATTCTGGTACGTTTAAAAACTAGCACATACGTAGCAGAATCACTGCCGTCTGAAACAGGCCTTAAACTCAGTGCATGTCCTATTCTCATCAGTTTTTGTGGATCAGATCCGGACATTCAGAAAACATTGGATTTACATCAGTTGTCCAACCTTTTTCAAATTATGTAAGGTCAAAAGAAAAAATATTTAGACAGTTGACCTTGTTCAGTTCTACTGTTGACACATATTGACAGTATGTTACATAATTCTATACCATTGCACAGTGAAGAAAATATAATTACATTTTTACCACAAACAGGTATTTTAGCCACAGATTTTACATTTTTATATGGGATGTGACGGGGTCCTTCTCTCATATCACACAGTCAACAGAGCGAGAGATGGATGAGCAATCCAAAGAACATTTATTCCAAGCAAATCAAACGGTCCATAACATAATCCACCATACACAGGATAAAAGTAGTCCAGAAACACGAATATAGTTCAGTAAGTGATGTGTCCAGGTCTCTCTGGGGAGGCGCAGCTTTTGCTTTTAGAGGATGAATCTTCCTGCTTCACTCTTAAAGTTCTCAAACAGATTCCTTCTCCCTTCTCCTGCTCAGCCAGACTGCCTAATCTCCAAGTAAAACAGAGAGTTTAGGTGGATCCCAGGCCCCCCTCCCCCATGCTAAGTGACAATAGCCCAGCAGGGGTGATTAAACCTGCAAACAGGACAATGTACACACAAGGAATACAGAATGGACAGAACACCACGCCTAAAATACGAACCTACACAAAATTCTACACAATCCTCCATATTCCACCATCACATGGGAAAATTGGTAAAAATTGCACTAAAATTTGTGACACAATTTCTGCTGAACTTGGCAATATCGCACACATGACTGTATAGTACTGCTTAGCCACATGGAGAGACTAAGGAGTGAACTGTGGTGAACTCATGACATCATCGCTTGTAACTGCCCACGGCGGGTCACATGCTACTGTATGACCCAAATGCTGTGACCTGCGGTGCTCTCATGAGGTCACCACAAGTCATTGCTGTGGCTCTCACACAGTACAGTGTGTGAGCCTGCAGTGGCTGCTGTCCCTGCCAATGGGGAATGTTCTGTTCTTCATTGGCTGGGACACTGATTCAGGGAATGTTGTGGGACCTTGATATAGATTACGGCGGACGTGAATTATGGACTTTGCAGAGTAATAAATTGTGAATGAAGGTGCCTCTTTACTTCATTTCTTTACAAATTTTCTCTTTTTAATGTCTTCCAGGTTCACTTTTGGGGAACATCATTCCATATGAATCACGACAGACTTTTTTTGCTTAAATTTTAAATAAATTGATGAACGAGGGCTGCAGCTGGGGGTGATGTTTGTTCAAATATTTATTTTTTCTATTTCCAACTACTGGATTAGTAATAGGTAGGGATGGGTGATTCCGAACTGTAAAGATCGAGGATCGTACCGATCACATAGTGTTCGTGTACACGATCCCGATCACAAGCTTTCCTGGGAAGCTCGTGTTACAGATCGGGTCCCGATCTGATCCAGAGGCTGTAAAAAAAAAGCACATTATTAAAAAACATTGTCATTATACTTACAGGTCCCGCGGCGCGTCCTGCAGATTCTGACTCCTGGCCGCTTGTGCTTGATCATTGCTCAGGTTAAAGGACCTACCATAACGTCATGGCCATGTGACTAGTCAGGTGTAAATGTTGTATTACCTCGTTGGTTACTGAATGGTCACATGACTATGATGTCATCAAGGTCCTGCTGTTAACTGAACTTTGATTGTCGCTGTGGAGTGTTGCATCGTATCCCGGTGCACACTCTCCCGACAGGAGCAGGTCAGCTGCATGTATTTCCATGCAGCTGGCCGCTCCTGTCTTGAGAGCGTCAGACTTTGCGGGGTGATGCAATGTATATCCTCACTGTCAGCCTGCTTCTCACTCTGTACTGATGTAGCAGAGCTGACATGGCTCTCTCTGCTTCTCACTTTGTATAGACTGTCTGTACAGAGTGATAAAACTGATACTGCTGTCCCTGAGGATTACGTCGGACTAAGGATTTTTTTATAATAAAGATGTAGTCTCTACATTTTTTTTGTTTCATTTCTAATAAAAAAACATTTTCTCAGTGTTTTGTTTTTACTGTTTACTAGAAATTTATGGTGGCCACGTCTAATTTGGTGTGACACCATGAATTTCGGGCTTAGTACCATCTGAGAATACAAAACTGGTATTAAGTCCTTTATTCTAAGGTTTTTGGTTCTATAAAAACCACTTTAAAATGCAGTTTGAAAAATACACCAAATATGGGGGAAAACCATTAAAATGCAGCAAAAATCCAATAATCAGAGAAGATTTCTATTGTGTAGTTTGGTGCGGACCCGTGCAGAAAACAAGCAAACAAGAAATACAGTATGTATGCAACATGTGAACATGGCCTTACAGACACAAAAAAAGCCAGAAATTGTATAGTGAAGCTACATGAGGATGAGGAAGTTTTGGCTACGACTATGAATGAATAAACAAAAAATACATCCAGAGATCACAACTATAGAGGAGCAGGACGCATAGATGACGTTATACCAATCTGGCTAATAAACTGCCATGCCAGAGACTCCAGAAGCTAAGGGATCTGCGGCCTCCTGTCCAGCACTACTGACCTGGACACTGGTTCGGAGTCCCGTGAATCGTTCCGCTCTTCTCAATTCCCATCCGTCCTGGATACAACGATTTAGGTCTTTGCCCTGCTGTCTTGGGCGTCTTCTGAATGTCCCTCACCACCTTACTGACAACTACTTATGCATGACAAGAAAGAGATGGTATATGGGTCTGACAAAAATTTGACACTTGCGTATAATTTGTCCCTCTTTCTGTTCTTCAAAAGTTGGGAGGTATGCCATCACCAATCTTCAAACTCTCTGGGTCACTCTATGTTCTTCATGTGGGAGAATCAGATGAATTATGCAAATTAGTTGGCTCAACCTCTTCTCCGAGTGTTAGCAGAGTGTAATTTACTGTGATCTCAATTCGAGAATCACAGCACAGGTGCAGAGAGGAAGGAGAACTTAATTTCTCCATATTCCCCATTATCTGTCTTGGCCTATAGCGGACTGCACTCATATGTCATCCGAGTGCAGTCCGATGTTTCACACACACCCATTTACTTGAATGGATGTGCGCCATCCTACATAGGCTGCCAATCACAGCATGCAGTGATTTTTTTTTTCTTGCGCGCTAACTCGGTATCAGAAAAAAACGTTAGTCGGCACTGCCCCAGAGTATAACATTGGAGTGAGTGCTATCTGATAAAACATTGGATAGCACTCGTCCTAGTTAGATGCTAGTGTGAGCGTACTCTTACAGTGTAATGCAGGTGTCACACGGTACGATATATCTGGCAATATGTCATCGGGGTCACGTCGTTAGTGATGCATATTTGGCATCGTCAGAGATATCGTACCGTGTGATACCTATGAACGAGCAGAAATACTCACCTTCTCGTTCATCATTGACACATCGTTCATTTTCATAATCTCGTTCCTCCTTCTGTGCTCCGGTTGTTCGTCGCTCCCGTGGCAGCACACATCGCTCCGTGTGACACCCCGGGAGCGACGAACACAGCTTACCTGCGTCTCACCGGCAATGCGGAAGGAAAGAGGTGGGCGTGATGTTTACGTCCCATTCATCTCCGCCCCTCCGGTTCTATTGGCCGGCGGCTGTGTGACGTCGCTGTGACTCCGAACGTCCCTCCCCTTCAGGAAGTGGATGTTCGCCACCCACAGCGACGTTGCCCGGGAGGTAAGTACGTGTGACGGGGGTTTAACGACTTTGTGCGCCACGGGCAACTATTGCCCGTGACGCACAAATGACGGGGGCGGGTGCGATCGCTTATGCGATCGCACGATTTATCGTCCCGTGTGACGCCCGCATTAGTCTATGAAGCCTCGTGCAACCACAGCTCTGCTTCTATTTTGTTACAGGTCAAGGAGCTTTGACTGGCTGTTTTAAGCAATGAAGGACATTCTTAGTATAAGGGTACTTTTCCACTTGCGGACAGCTTCCGATGTGAGAGCATTGGAAGCGATATACTAATGACCCTCTGCTGTGAGCGTCAGCCGAGGGTCATGCGACTGTGATGCGATTGTATCACAGCTGCGGTGAAGAGGGAGGGAGCACTTTCTCCCCATTTTCTCTGCTGCCCATCTCTTCATATATCACACTGCAGTCGAATTACATGCGAGTACAGTGCGATGTTTCACATGCTCCCATAAACTTGTATGGGGTGCGTGAGCTGAGACTCGCAGCGAAACGCAGCATGCTGTGAATCATTCCACATGCTGCTGTGGCATGAGAAATCAATTGCAGATGGATGCTGTCCCATAGTTTTGCACTGGTGCGAGTGCAGTCTGATGTTTTTTTTGGATTACACTCGCACATGAAAATTGCAAGTGGAACGAATCCTAAGGCCTCTGTCACACGTTCGTGCCTTTGGTACGTGTTTGACAGTTTTCTCACGTACCGGAGACACGTACACACGTGGACCTATGTATTCCTAATGGTTCGGACACACGTAAGTATTTTGGAACGGAACGTGTGTCCGTTCCGTACTTACGTGTGTCTGTGTGTTTCTCACGCTGACATGTCCATTTTTCTCCGGCATCACGGGTGTCACATGGCCCGCACCCGTACCACACGGATGTAGTGTGGATGTGGTCCCGTGTGACACACGCCGGAGAAAACTCACGTGTCTGAGAAAAAAAATAACACATTTTTACTCACCTTCTCCAGCCCTGCTGTCTCTGCCGCTGCTGTCACTTGCTGCTGACCGCCGCTCATTATGCTCATTTAATATTCACTTCACTGCGGCCGGAAGCTGCAGCAGCGGGGAGTCGGCAGGACTAGAGACAGAAGATCAGTACCCTGGACAGCAGCAAGGACCACGTGAGTACGCAAATTACCGGTTCTCCGTGTGTTATCGCGGATAGCACACGTAGAACACACGTGGGCCGCACGTACCGGAGACACGTACTTACCAAACACAACACGCAGGGAAAATACGTGTCTCGCAGCACGTGCGTGATTTTCACGCACATGTGACAGAGGCCTTAGACAGCTTATGTGTGAGTTAATAAAACTCCTGCTTGCTGTGCATGTAAAATATTAAACTTTGCTTCTTGGTGCAACTTATCTCTGTTGGCTTGTATGAGGAGCATAAAAAAAATACACAAGTAAAAAACTCTAAAAAAAAACCTGTAAAAATATAGTTGATATATTCATTGCAGAATCAAAACTTTACTGTAAAAAAAAAAGAAATTAATACGCAGCTTTTAATCAGCACTAAAACTGCATTACATAAAGAGGAAAAAGCAGCAAAAATAAAAAAATCAGACAAAATTATAATTACATATTTTCATACGGACACCTGCATGAGGGTGAGGGTACCACATGAGGGTAAAAAGCAGCAGAAAAAAATAAAAAACATTACGCGTGAACACGGCTTTAATTGCATGGACACTTCATATCTGTATACATATTCTATGGGCCTGACACTATCTCCAAACTGAAAATAGAGAGTTTCCCATCCTCCGCTACAGCACAGAAACTGTTAAAATAAATCAGTAATTTTAATAGAAGTCATTTTCAAAGAATATTCTTTCTATTCTTTGCTTCAAATATATAAGTACTTTTTATTCCCTTATTCACCCCTTTAAGATATGGATAGACACCAGATGGAGAACCCGTAAAGGCTGCTATACCCGGCTCATGTCTCCAGTCTGGTCCTCTCCATCCTATGAATTCTTTGTGGCCATATTCTCCAGTAAACACCATAACATTTGCATTAGTCACAGCAGCTCCGTCTGTGTTCACTGCGAGCCTGACCTAAGTGATGAGAACATAAGACACTCATTTTAGCTAATTCCTTCTAAGACTACAACATTAACCCTTCACAAGCAAATGTTTGTCTTTGGCACTGAAGTAGAAAGGTTGCCAGATGTGCTTCATTACGCCCATACGCATCTTGTTTTCTTCTATGGGACCCTTGGGCGCTTGAATTAACCTCTACACACCTGACTTTAACCATGGCACAGTGAAAACTCCTATCTTGATTTTTTCCAACTATCGACTGGGTGCTTTGCTTGATTCATGGCATTCCTAGGCATCTGGTGCAATCCAACGTACCCCTTGGCACAGTGACATAACTAGAGTTCAACGGTCCCCGGTGCCAAATTTGGATCTGGCCCTCCCCTTCATCCCCACATGTTGGTCAGATGTGTATATATATGTATATATACATTTAGCATTCTAAATCTGATAAAAAGATATGAATTGCCCTCCACCTATTATGTAGTAATGTCCCCCATCCTGTTCTAATGTCCCCCATCCTGGCCTTCTTCCTGGTAAATATGTCCTCCATCCTGGTAAATTTTCCCTATCCTGTTCTCCTTCCTGGTATACATGTTTCCCATCCTGGTATATATGCCCCTCATCCTGGTATGTTCCATTCCTACTAAATATGTCCGTCATCTTGGTATATATGTCACCCATCCTGGTATACTCTGTCCCCCTCCTGGTATATACTGTCCCCTTCCTGGTATATATGTTCTTCTCCTGTGCCCCTCCTAGGGTATACTGTCCCTCTCCTGGTATATACTGTTCCTTTTCTGGTATATACTGTTCCCCTCCTTGGCCCCTCCTGGTATACTCTGCCCACTCCTGGGCCCCTTCTGGTATATACCGTCCTCATTCTGGTATATACTATGCTCACCCTCTCCGGCACCAACGTCACGCGATGTCCACCTCTATAGCTGGCCCGCAGTGACTGGCAGCTTCACCGGCATCTGGGCTATGGCAATTGATGACTTCATTGTCCTGCACCACCTCAGTCACGGGGACGCCACTGAAAGCTGCTGACTTTTGTTTGGCCGGCAGCATGTATTGCAGTGCAGGAATCCGAAAGGTTTGTGCATTTGAGCTATATGTGCGGCATCGGTTGCACATCCAGCTGAAGCAAGTGTTGGGGCCAGCGAGTCCTTAGGAACCATGGGCCCAGTCGTGGTCACGATCCCTGCGAACGCAATCGTTCCGCTCCTGCCTTGGCACATAATTTCTGCCATATCTGAGTACCTCTAGGCATCTCATTTCATCCATGTCACACTGGGCAAGTTATTGGATTTATGGCGCCCATGACCACTTTCATTGATCCCTAGGCACCTGGAATGATCCTACCTTGGCACCAAAACCTAAAATGCTTCCTCAGAGCAGAGTTTGTATAAAGGAATTTGTGAAAACTCTGTGTATGAAAATAGTATTCATATGCAGAAAGAAACCTAAAGGCAGCAATTTCTGGGGAATTTGGTTGGCACAGGAACTGAACATCTAATTGACCAGGCAGAGTAGTTACCATCAGGCTAATAGTGTGAGTACTTAATGTCCTGCTCTTCTGCCCTGTGCTCTTCTCCAGTCATTCCTCAGATCTCCAGGGTGATACTAGTCCTGTTTATTAGCTCAGTGGATCATTAAGAAAACACGGCAATTTTCCATAGCCCAGCTGACTGAATGCTGTGCCTGTGCAGCCGGCAGTTTGGGGCTTGCACGTCAAGGATAATTCCTTTCTACAAGTTAATGGAGTCCGCCTGACATTCATAATGATGGCCAATCATAGGAATTATTTGCCCTAGCGCACAGACATGCTGCAGTTGTTGTCACAGATCACATTTCACCTTTAATGATGGAAAATTACCATTTCTAATTCTCCGGGTTTTGACACCTAAATCCACACACCACATGTCGATGAAAAGTAAATTTGTTAGGCTGAAAAGTAATAGGAAGGCATGTCACCCGTCCACCATGTGGTGACATTATAGAGACAGTGATCAGTGCAACCTGCTAAATCAATTCCTCCCATCCCTACCTGATAGAGAGCCACAATCTTCACAACCTCTTTACTATAAGTACTAGGCAGAAGCCTAAGGACATGTGCACACGTTGAGTATTTGGTCAGTTTTTTTACCTCACTATTTGTAAGGACACGTGCACACGTTGAGTATTTGGGCTTTTTCCTCAGTATTTGTAAGGCTACATGCACGGTTTTTACCTCAGTATTTGTAAGGTCGCGTGCACACGTTGAGTATTTGGGTTTTTTACCTCAATATTTGTAAGGCCACGTGCACGCGTTGATTATTTGAGTTTTCACCTCAGTATTTGTAAAGCCACATGCTCACGTTGAGTATTTGGGTATTTACCTCATTGAGTATTTGGTCAGTTTGTTACCTCGGTATTTGTAAGGTCATGTGCACACGTTGATTATTTGAGTTTTCACCTCAGTATTTGTAAAGCCACATGCTCACGTTGAGTATTTGGGTATTTATCTCAGTATTGTAAGGCCACTTACACACATTGAGTATTTGGTCAGTTTGTTACCTCGGCATTTGTAAGGTCATGTGCACACGTTGCGTATTTGGTGAGTTTTTTTACTTTAGTATTTGTAGCCAAAACCAAAAGTGGGTGATAAATACAGAAGTGGTGCCCGTGTTTCTATTAGGCTGTGTGTGCACGTTGCGTCCAGTACCTTGCAGAAAAGAATGCATCCTCTGGCAGAAGTTATCTTTGTCAAATTTGGTTTTGACCACAAAAATGCTGAAAATACGCAAGCGTTTTCATCGCGTTTTTACTGTGTTTTAGCCGCGTATTACATGCATTTTCTGTGCTTAACCCCTTAACGACCTTTGACGTACTGAGTACGTCATGGTGACATGGTGCTAAACGACCCATGACGTACTCAGTACGTCATGGCGAAATCGCGGTCCCGGAGTCCCGGGGAGTAAAATTTGTTTACTTAAACGGTAGATTCGGGAAGGAGGGGACCTCTGCCTGACCTCAGGAGGGGTGGTGCCTCCTCCCCGAACCTACAGAGGCTGTGATTGGCTGACGAACGCCGCTCAGCCAATTACAGCCACTGTAATGTTCCAGCCATTGAAAATGGCTGGAACATTGAAATCCAGCCCTGATCAGTGCTGCTGTAGCACTGGCCATTGGCTGGAGCTGGGTGATCGATGCTTCACCCGCCCCCAGCTCTGATTGGAGAGACCGGTCTTGTGACCGCTCTCTCCATTCAATGTGGATCTGCGGCCTGTGACCGTCCCTGGAAGCCGAGGAGAGCGGTAAGTTGCTGTCCCCGCCGCCCGCCCCTGTCCCCGATCGCCCCGCCGCTGCTCCCGATCCACCGCTGTCCCCGCCGCTGTCTCCGATCGCCCCGCCGCTGCTCCCGATCCACCGCTGTCCCCGGCGCCACGCTCCTGATCCACCGCTGTCCCCGGCGTCATGCTCCCGCTCCACCGCTGTCCCCGCCGCTGCTCCCGCTCCACCGCTGTCCCCGCCGCTGTCTCCGATCGCCCCGGCGCCATGCTCCCGCTCCACCGCTGTCCCCGCCGCTGTCTCCGATCGCCCCGGCGCCATGCTCCCGCTCCACCGCTGTCCCCGCCGCTGTCTCCGATCGCCCCGCCATGCTCCCGCTCCACCGCTGTCCCCGCCGCTGTCTCCGATCGCCCCGGCGCCATGCTCCCGCTCCACCGCTGTCCCCGCCGCTGTCTCCGATTGCCCCGCCATGCTCCCGCTCCACCGCTGTCCCCGCCGCTGTCTCCGATCGCCTCGGCGCCATGCTCCCGCTCCACCGCTGTCCCCGCCGCTGTCTCCGATCGCCCCGCCATGCTCCCGCTCCACCGCTGTCACCGCCGCTGTCTCCGATCGCCCCGGCGCCATGCTCCCGCTCCACCGCTGTCCCCGCCGCTGTCTCCGATCGCCCCGCCATGCTCCCGCTCCAGCGCTGTCCCCGCCGCTGTCTCCGTTCGCCCCGGCGCCATGCTCCCGCTCCACCGCTGTCCCCGCCGCTGCTCCCGATGCACCGCTGTCCCCGCCGCTGTCTCCGATCGCCCCGCCGCTGCTCCCACTCCACCGCTGTCCCCGCTGCCGCTCCCGATCCACCGCTGTCCCCGGCGCCATGCTCCCGCTCCACCGCTGTCCCCGCCGCCACTCCCGATCCACCGCTGTCCCCGCCGCCATGCTCGCCACTGTCCCCGCCGCCGTCGCACCCACCTTTTTCAGCCACTGCTGCCCCCGAATCGGCCCCCACTGTTCTTGATCGGCGGCCGCCGCCGCCTCCTTCATCGGCTGCCCCTTCTCCATCGCCACACCTCCTATCCCTCCATGTGCTGCAAGCCACCCTCCCCCAACGTGGGGGGAGGGTGGCTTGCAGCACATGTGGGGGGAGGGTGGCTTGCAGCACATGTAGGGGGACGGTGGCTTGCAGCACATGTGGGGGGAGGGTGGCTGGCTTGCAGCACATGTGGGGGGAGGGTGGCTGGCCATGTGCCATCTCTCTCTCCCATCAGACTCTGACCCCCTCCCCGATCTGCTGCCTGCTCTCTCCCATTTTCCATCTACTGCCCCCTCTCACCCTCCTCGATCTGTTGCCTCCTTCATCTGCTGCCTCTTCTGTCTGCTGTGATCCTGCTGCCTAGATCCATCCTGTAAGGTAGGTATCCCCATCTCACCTCCCCCCCCTTCCTCTGCCGCTCCTCCATCCGCTGCGCCATTTCCCATCCATCCGCTGCGCCATTTCCCATCATCCATCCTCTGCGCCCTTTCCCATCCTCTGCCGCTCCTCCACCCGCTGCGCCCTTTCTCATCTTCCATCCGCTGCGCCCTTTCTCATCTGCCGCCCCGCCCTCTCGCATCGCATTATCCAGCGCAGTTGCTCGCTTCCAGACTGCAGTGGATGATGCGATGCGAGACTCGTGCATTGCTCTCACGTTTGGCACTGGTCTTAGTGGCAGGCGCTCATTTTTTTTTTTTTTTTTTTTTTTACTGATGTCTGTATTTTTTATTTCGCCAAACTAATTTTTTTTGTATGGGGGGGGGTCTAGTTTCCAAAATGGGATCACATGTGGGGGAGCTCCATTGTTTAGGCACCTCAGGGGGTCTCCAAATGAAACATGGCGTCTGCTAATAATTCCAATCAATTTTACTGTGAAATGGCGCTCCTTCTCTTCTGAGCCCCGTCGTACGCCCAAACAATTGATTTCCACCACATATGAGGTATCGTCGTACTCAGGAGAAATTGCACAATACATTTTATGGTGCATTTTTTCCTGATACCCTTGTGGAAAAAAAAGCTACCTGTTTGAAAAAACAATTTTGTGGTAAAAAAAAGAATAAAATATTTTCACGGCTGAACATTACAAACGTTTGTGAAGCCTCCAGGGGTTCAAAGTGCTCACTAAACAGCTAGATAAATTCCATGAGGGGTCTAGTTTCCAAAATGGGGTCAATTGTGAGGGAGCTCCATTGTTTAGGCACTTCAGGGGGGTCTCCAAACGCAACATGGCGTCCGCTAATAATTCCAACCAATTTTGCTGTGAAATGGCGCTCCTTGCCTTCCGAGTCCTGCCGTGCGCCCAAACATTTGATTTCCACCACATATGGGGTATCTGCGTACTCAGGAGAAAATGCACAATACATTTTATGGTGCATTTTTTCCTGATACCCTTGTGATAAAAAAAGCTACCTGGTTGAAGCAACAGTTTTGTGGTAAAAAAATTTTTTTTTCTTTTCACGGCTCAACGTTATAAACTTCTGTGAAGCCCCCAGGGGTTCAAAGTGCACATCAAACATCTAGAAAAAATATTTGAGGGCTCTAGTTTCCAAAATGGGGTCACTTATGGGGGAGCTCCATTGTTTAGGCACCTCGGGGAGTCTTCAAACCCGACATGGCGTCCGCTAATGAGTGCAGCTAATTTTGCACTCAAAAATTCAAATGGCGCTCCTTGCCTTCCGAGTCCTGCTGTGTGCCCAAACATTTGATTACCACCACATATGGGGTATCTGCGTACTCAGGAGAAAATGCACAATACATTTTATGGTGCATTTTTTCCTGATACCCTTGTGATAAAAAAAGCTACCTGGTTGAAGCAACAGTTTTGTGGTAAAAAAATCTTTTTTTCTTTTCACGGCTCAACGTTATAAACTTCTGTGAAGCCCCCAGGGGTTCAAAGTGCACATCAAACATCTAGAAAAAATATTTGAGGGCTCTAGTTTCCAAAATGGGGTCATTTGTGGGGGAGCTCCATTGTTTAGGCACCTCAGGGAGTCTTCAAACCCGACATGGTGTCCGCTAATGAGTGCAGCTAATTTTGCACTCAAAAATTCAAATGGCGCTCCTTGCCTTCCGAGTCCTGCTGTGTGCCCAAACATTTGATTACCACCACATATGGGGTATCTGTGTACTCAGGAGAAAATGCACGATACATTTTATGATGCATTTTTCCTGATACCCTTGTGAAAATACTAATTTTTATGGCTAAAGTAACATTTTTGTGTTAAAAAAGTAAAATTTTCATTTTTTCGTCTACATTGCTTTGGTTGCTGTGAAGCTCCTAAAGGGTTAATAAACTTCTTGGATGTGGTTTTGAGCAGAGTGAGGGGTGCAGATTTTAGAATTGGGTCACTTTTGGGTATTTTCTGTCGCCTAGGTTTCTCAAATCACTCCAAATGTGATGTGGTACCTAAAAAATTTTTTTTTGTAAATTTTGTTGGAAAAATGAGAAATTGGTGATGAACTTTAAACCCTTCTAACTTCCTAACGGAATTTTTTTTTTTTTTCAAAAATTGCGCTGGTGTAAAGTAGACATGTGGGAAATGTTATTTAGTAACTTTTTGTGTGACATATCTCTCAGATTTATGGGCATAAAATTTCAAATTTTGAAAATTGCAAAATTTTCAAAATTTTCGCCAAATTTCCGAAATTTTCACAAATAAACGCAAAACATATCGGCCTAAATTTACCACTGACATGAAGTACAATATGTCACGAAAAAACAATCTCAGAATCGCCAGGATCCGTTGAAGTGTTCCAGAGTTATAACCTGTCAAAGTGACACTGGTCAAAATTGCAAAAAATGGCCGGTCCTTTAAGGTGAAAACAGGCTGGGGGCTGAAGGGGTTAAAGACAGATGCGTTTTCAATACAAAGACACTAAGTAATAAAGTTTTACCATTCAAACACTATCAAAAAAACAAAAATGAAAACAAATATCATGCTTAAAAACAGACATAAAATAGCTCATTTTAATAAAAAGATTAATGTGATCTAATATTTATGTATAAAATAATGTTAATTTATTGATTTTCATATTTTTTAATGTCGGACTATGTGTGTGTGTAAAGGGACACATCATAACCTCACTATAATGTCCAAAACGCATGCTTTTATTTTGTCAAAAAAGCATGCGTTTTGCATCAAAAAAAACATGTAAAACGTTTTGAAAGTTCTCATTGACTTTAATGTTAGTAAAACGCTGCCAAAATGGCAAAAACAATTGACATGATGCTTCTTCAAACGCAGAGATTTTGACAAATTTTCTTCATCTAAAACGCTGCGTTTTTAAAAGCGTTGTGCGCACAAGAAACCACAATTTCCCATAGACTTTGCCTGGAAATCAAAACGCATGCATTTTTGCATTAAAACGCTGCAGTTGAAAACGCTGCGGAAACGCAAGAAAAAACGCAACGTGTGCACATAGCCTTATACTTTTCTTGTGATTGTCCCATTTCTGGTTTTGGCTACAAATACTGAGGTAACTAACTCACCATATACTCAACATGTGCACATAGCCTTACAGATACTGAGGTTAAAAACAGATCAAATACTCAATGTTCGCAAGTGGCCTTATAAATATTGTGGTAAACACTCACCAAACACTCAACGTGTGCACGTTACTTAAGAGCTCGGCAAGATGACCACATTTTTGTACAAGTGCAATCCAACAAAACATGGACCAATGTTATTTAATGGGGCCATGAACAAGTCCGATTTTTTCCTCGGACCAAGTCTGTCCAAGGAAAAAAAAAATCACAGCATGTCTGAGTTTCCTGCATAAATCAAATCTCCCTCCGCCATGCAAGTCAATGTGTCCGTGGAAAAAAATCAAACCACACTCTGATGACATCTGAGTGCAGTCCAATTTTCAGACTGACAGAATGGAGAAAATGGAGAAATTTATTTTTTCTGTCTTCTCCACATACGAAAAAATCAGTTCCCAATCTGATCACATTCTGATTAAAGTCTGATCAGATTGTGATTAGAATATTTGGACCGATTTTCCTCTGATAAGAAAAATGACAGTCGTCTGACCGTAGCCTAATGCCCAGTTCTCACGATGAGATTTTGGTAAGTTTTTGATTCTGTGGATTCCAACTGTGCAAAAACAGCAGCGTCTTCCAGTTCCAGCAAAGTGGATGGGAAATTTCAGCCTGGATTTGTGCCGCCCCTGCAGCGGATCGAACCGCTCGGATCCGGGGGTGGTGATCGTTCATGGCTCGAGGATCTCCGGACCCGGGGGCTTAGGGGCCACACTCAAACGGAAAGGGAGTATTTACAGTGGAGTTGGTATAGTTTGTGATGCCGCCCATGGTGTGCAGTAATTGGGAGTACCGCTGCTGCCGTTGGGAGTACCCGGGGTGATGGAGTGGGGCAGCTAGGTGACGTTGCCCTCCACGGGTAGGGGTAGGCCCCGGGATTCTGGTGGTTGATGCGGGGACGCAGTGCAGGGGTCAGTCGGTTACTCACTCAGCAATGAAGCAGACACTGACAATAGGGTAGACCAAGTCTCTGAATGCCGTTGCCTCTCGAGGGGAGCTCGTCCGGGTCCCGTCCCCTACAGTACTGCCGGTGGTCCGTACTCTTCCTCCTGGCACTAAGTTTTAGATTGTTCGTTGTGGCCCGGTAGCTTGGAGCTGTCCGGGCCCCACTACCCACACTGTGGCTAAGTGGAGGAGCCTGCTCTCAGGAGCTCACGCTTGGGATTTCAGTGGGCTGCTTGCTAAGAAAGCCCTATTCCCCTCGTTGTGCTAGTGCCCCCAATCTCTGAGCTGGTGGGAACAGTCCATAAAGGTCCTGTCCTCCGCAGGTTAATTGCCAGGTCACCTGAAGCTTCTCCCCGACCTAGGGTTCATGTACCCCGTTGTGTCTTCGGTCCCGGACCGGTGACAGGACCAGGCTGCTGACCGTCCTCCTTGATGGGTCCCAGGCACCTAGCCTCAATAAAGAAAAAACAAAAAGCAGCACCAAATGTGCGCTACAGCACTAAACATTCCAAACTGTACTTATTTTAAAAATTTTGAGATTTTTGGCAAAAAATTGCAATTTCTTGAGCTGCTTCGCCACGTCACGGCAAATCTCATTTGAAGCAGTCCTACACTAAAATATTCTTATAAAATGTGCCATACGGCCTCACATATGAATAGTAGAACTGCTCTTAGCAGCACTCACCTGGTCTATTTCAATCCCGTACCCATGACTGAGTCATGGCTGTGGGCGGGACAGGTCCAAGCAAATGCTGCATGAAGTAAATAGCCTGTGGACAAAGCCTGATGACTGATGCTGAGGTGCACATTTGGTGCTGGCTTTTTGTTTTTTCTTCATTGAATTGGTCGGTGGTTGACCTCCACCTTGCTATGCACCCCAATTTGGGATGTATTCCATCTGTCTAGATTTTGGCGGTTGGTGACTGTTCACATTAAGTCATCAGGCTTTGTCCACAGGCTATTTACTTCATGCAGCATTTGCTTGGACCTGTCCCGCCCACAGCCATGACTCAGTCATGGGTACGGGATTGAAATAGACCAGGTGAGTGCTGCTGAGAGCAGTTCTACTATTCATATATGAGGCCGTATGGCACATTTTATAAAAATATTTTAGTGTAGGACTGCCTCTAATGAGATTTGCCGTGACGTGGCGAGGCAGCTCAAGAAATTGCAATTTTTTGCCAAAAATCTCAAAAATTTTTATAATAGGTACAGTTTGGAATGTTTAGTGCTGAGGTGCACATTTGGTGCTGGCTTTTTGTTTTTTCTTCATTGAATTGGTCGGTGGTTGACCTCCACCTTGCTATGCACCCCAATTTGGGATGTATTCCATCTGTCTAGATTTTGGCGGTTGGTGACTGTTCACATTAAGTCATCAGGCTTTGTCCACAGGCTATTTACTTCATGCAGCATTTGCTTGGACCTGTCCCGCCCACAGCCATGACTCAGTCATGGGTACGGGATTGAAATAGACCAGGTGAGTGCTGCTAAGAGCAGTTCTACTATTCATATGTGAGGCCGTATGGCACATTTTATAAAAATATTTTAGTGTAGGACTGCCTCTAATGAGATTTGCCGTGACGTGGCGAGGCAGCTCAAGAAATTGCAATTTTTTGCCAAAAATCTCAAAATTTTTATAATAGGTACAGTTTGGAATGTTTAGTGCTGAGGTGCACATTTGGTGCTGGCTTTTTGTTTTTTCTTCATTGAATTGGTCGGTGGTTGACCTCCACCTTGCTATGCACCCCAATTTGGGATGTATTCCATCTGTCTAGATTTTGGCGGTTGGTGACTGTTCACATTAAGTCATCAGGCTTTGTCCACAGGCTATTTACTTCATGCAGCATTTGCTTGGACCTGTCCCGCCCACAGCCATGACTCAGTCATGGGTACGGGATTGAAATAGACCAGGTGAGTGCTGCTGAGAGCAGTTCTACTATTCATATATGAGGCCGTATGGCACATTTTATAAAAATATTTTAGTGTAGGACTGCCTCTAATGAGATTTGCCGTGACGTGGCGAGGCAGCTCAAGAAATTGCAATTTTTTGCCAAAAATCTCAAAATTTTTATAATAGGTACAGTTTGGAATGTTTAGTGCTGAGGTGCACATTTGGTGCTGGCTTTTTGTTTTTTCTACCTAGCCTCAATACCCTGCGACCGGGGGTCCGACTCCTCTAGGTCCAGACCACCGTTTAGAGTTTACTTCTCCCTTGGGAGCTCCAACTCCCAGCTTCCTCAGAGTTCCTCACAGCTCGAGGGCTACCACTCAACTGACTAACACTTCCCACCTCCCTGTATGACCCCTAGATGGGCGGCCCTATTCCTGCTTAAGCAGCCCACTGGTGTGCCTGACAGGTGTAGTGCAAAGTGTATTTAGGATTTGTGAATGCTGATGGAGGCAGTACTGTAGGAAAGAGACCCAGAACCATGGGGGTTTGAGTCCTACACAGGTTGAGCAGATTGTGCAGAACCCTGTGACGACCTGAATAGTCCAGGGCATCACAGATTCACATGATGATATGGCATCCAATGCAAGTGCATCAGATGCGATATGCTAACAACCCCCGGCTCCAGTTGTGAGGCCAGTGTGAGCTGAGTGTTATGCAACTGTGATCTGTTCCTGCGATCGGATCACAACTGTGGAGGAGACGGAGGATTAATCTCCCCATCTCCTCCATTGTCAGCTGATGCAATTATCACACTGCGCTTAGATGTCATCACAGTTGCAATCCAATGTTTCAATCACAACCATAGACTTGTATGTGTGCAGGTGACACGTCTCTCGCTGTCAATCACAGCATGCTGCGACTTTTCTCTCATCCAAAATCTGGATGAAAGAAAAGTTGACCTTCTGCTCTCCCTCATTGAATAACATTGGTCTGAGTGCGAAATTTTCTCGCATTGCACTCATCCGATTCATACACTCATGTGAGCGTACCCTTACACTGTAGAAATGCACTAAAAATGCTTCTATGCGCATGGCGCACCCCACGGGGCCTTGGGGATTACTCACCACCAGGCCGGTGAGGGTCAGGAGATGTCACAGGTGGTCTTGCCTGGTTTCGGGACAGCAAGGTGTCCACAAAAAGGAATGGAGGATGGGATGATGGTCGGGAGATGAGGATGAAGGGGATGAGGATGTTGGGAGTTGTTGTCTCGTGACAGCACCTGTGGTGTGTGGCCAGGGATTAGCCGCCGCTGTGTGTGCTGTCCTCTGGGGCAGATGGTGTCGCAGCCGGGATGGTTCAGCTCCACACAGGTAGAGCTAGGTCCCAGGGAGGATAATGGGGGTGGCAGTCTATAGTGGTGTGCGCTGGGGTGCAGGACTGAGTACGCCGACAGTAACTGGACACACAGGCCGGTAGTTTCTTTTACCTTTTTCTAGTCAGTCTTTATGGTCCAAAAGTTACATTGGTCCGGTCAGCCTGGTAGCAGTGGAGGAATCTCTCTTTGCCAGGTGGGTTGGAGGTCTTCCTTAATGCACTCCTTGGCTGGTTCGCTGCGGCCTTAAGCATCATAGCGTCCTTCTTCTTAGATGCTATATTCCTTGCCCCTTGTAGCAGGCAGCGCGAGCCAGATGCAGGGCCCGCTTGTATTTCTGCGGCCCCGGGCTGTATTGTGCTACTTTGTCTTGGGAGTCTCTGGTGAGCCAGGAGATGTGGAGTCTCCTGCTGTCCGGATTTTACTGCTGGGCTGTTAGCACACGACAGTCGAAAACCCTGGTGTCCTGATTCTTGCTCTCGGTCCTGGAAAGCTTACACAATAGCTCTCTTACAGCGACCGTTCTCTTTCTCACCTCTCCTGTTCTGCGTTTCCTCTTCCTGTCTCCATGTCTAACCCCTCCCCAGCCCAGAATGTACAGGGAAGCTCGTCCCAACCAGGACTTGAGCTCCCCCTTCTGGTCTGAATTGGGAAGTGTTGTGTGTGATTGTACCTGACATGGAGAGTTCCTTGCTGCTCCCAGGCATACCATTGCCCCCCAGTGAGGAGAACAACGCCACTGTGGCTCCCATGACCACTGGGGTGCCACACACACAGGACTGTATTTCTTTAACCCCTTACTAACAGTTATATCACATACTTCCTCCCTGACTTTGATGTGGGCTCAGGAACCGAGCCCGCATCTTTCATGGCACATGATAACTGCGATATTCAGCATCATCTGCCCCTAACTGTTGCAAATGGAGTAGAGCCCCACTTGCAGCTGTTAACCAATCTCTGAGAGTAGCAATTACAGCATGCCAGCAGAGGGACACGTCATCCCATGTACCCATCATCGACCCCCTTGAGACACAATTGCAGGTTGACTATGAGTTGCCATGATGGCCAGGGATCTGTTGAAGACAACCCCCATGCCTGTCATACCGGAGACTGTGATTTTTGCTATACAGAGCTGTGCATTATTGTATTCAGTACAACCAATAGGATAATCTGTTCAAGTCCCTAAAGGGCCTAACAAATACAGTGAAAAGTATAAAAATAAAGGTATAAAAAATACATATATGTGATATTGTTACATTTGTACACGACCGATCTATCAAAGTATAAAATTAATTAACCCAATCAGTAAACTGCATAAAGAGAATGAAAAATCTAATCGACAGAATTATGTGGGGGGTTTTTTGCCCAAAGCAACACTGCCAAAAAAAAATCAAATAAGAAGTAATCAAAATATTGTATTTTTCCTAACATGGTATTAAAAAAGAAGTTGGCTCACAAAAAAATAAGCCCTCACATCAACCAAAGATGTAAAATATTACAAGTCTTGGAAAATGGCAACATGAGCAATTTTTTTTTTACAAAATTTCCAATTTTTTTTGCCTTGTCAATAAATAACAAGCCCTCATACAGTGATGTCGACGGGAAAATAAAAATGTACTCAAATGCAATGAAAAAGGTAGCCTAATTTACATAATAATATAATAATACATAATAGGTGCAGAAATGCTTCACAAATTTAACAACATCAAAAACTCACCAAAAGGCTTTCTGATCTGCAGCATGTCAATTTATGCTTGCGGAGACGCACGTATTCTTCGCGAGGAGAACACACCAAAAGTTCACAGTGCCCTGAACCCTGATCGTGGGCACGGGTGCTGCTTTCCCTTGCGGACAACACTTGCGTCTCCGCAGGAGTGATGAGTCCGGAACTCAACGTTTGCGGATTGTGGGCACATGTCCTTAAGGTGGAATAAGGTGCAACATAATCCTGCTCCTTATTTTCTGAGTAGCCTTTTGTCAGGTTATTATAATACAACTTTCCAGGAGAACTAAATAGTACATTCACCTTTGTTATCAGAAGTGTCACAGACTAAAGACCTTTATCATTTAACCTCAGCAGAAGGGAAAACTTTAGTGAGCTGGATGGGTTATACACTTTTGCAAGGCAAAAAAACAAAACATGGTACATGTAAGATATTTTATTTTCTCTTGCTTTCCTTATAGAATTTAGGTATTTATTTTGAATTTATTTAGTTTTTCTTTATTTTCAATTCATATTTTAATATATTTTTATATATATATATATATATATATATATATATATATATATATATATATATATACGGTATATATACATTATATACCCTGTCCCCGTGTTTCCCCGAAATTAAGTCCTATATGATTTTACAGGAGTTTTGGGGTTTGCCTAAAACATAATCCCTACTCCGTAAATGAACCTTAGTTACAGTCATGTCCGGTGTTGAGGGGAGTCAAACTTTGCAATTTCTCAGGGTCCCACTCTCTTAGGGAACCCAGCAGTTGAATTCCGAAGTTCAGATTGTTAACGACCTTTGATGACCTTACAATCATGTGACCAAATGTTTCTTAATTGCAGGAGCCTTAGGGGTACTTTGCACACTACGACATTGCAAGCCGATGGCAGCGATGTTGAGCGCGATAGTCCCCGCCCCCGTCGCAGCTGCGATATCTTGTGATAGCTGCCGTAGCGAACCATATCGCTACGGCAGCTTCCCACGCACTTACCTGCCCTGCGACGTCGCTCTGGCCGGCGAACTGCCTCCTTCCTAAGGGGGCGGGTCGTGCGGCGTCAAAGCGACGTCACACGGCAGCCGTCCAATAGAAGCAGGGGGGCGGAGATGAGCGGGACGTAAACATCCCGCCCACCTCCTTCCTTCCTCATTGCAGCCAGGATGCAGGTAAGGCGATGTTCCTCGCTCCTGCGGCTTCACACACAGCGATGTGTGCTGCCGCAGGAACGAGGAACAGCATCGTAACATCGGTCCTTCCAAAATTATGGAAATGACCGACGCTACACCGATCATACGATTTCGACGCTGTCGCGCTTGTTAATCGTAGTAAAAAGGATTCACATACTCAGATGTCGACAGCGACGCCAGATGTGCGTCACTTTCAATTTGACCGCACCGACATCGCACCTGCGATGTTGTAGTGTGCAAAGTATCCCTAAAAGAAGAGAACAGGAGACAGTCTGGTATGCAGGACTGGCATTAGGGAGAGGAGACTGGGCAATAACAAAGGGCCCCAAATTCTACTAGGGTTCCCAGGGTTTATATCCTGATGATACCACTGCTTCAGGACCTTTGTGATATCAGATCTTGTGAGCAAAGGTCAGTACAGAAATCTAAAGCTGAAGAGGTGACAGGCTGGTGTGTGTGTGTGTGTGTGTGTGTGTGTGTGTGTGTGTATAGCTAAGAGATAGATAGACAGATACATAGATATTAGATGGATAGATAATAGAAATATACAGTAAATAGATATGACTATATTTGAATAAATGTTGATTTTTGTTTTGTTACAGAATAAATATGGATTCATGTTCGTGGAAAAAATATTAAGACATTCCATGAAAATATGCCCTAGCCCATTTTTCAGAGCAAAAAAATAATATAAGATCCTGTCTTATTTTAGGGGAAACACAGTGTATATATACGGTACATACAGTATATATACAGCTCTGGCAAAAATTAAGAGACCACTGCAAAATTGTCAGTTTTTAAGATTTTTCTCTTTATAGGTATATTTTTTAGTAAAATGTAAATAGTTTTTTATTCTATAAATTACTGACAACGTCTCCAAATTTCCAAGCAAAAATGTTTGTATTTATTTTCTGAAAATGAGAAATGGTGAAAATAACGAAAAAATGCATTGCTTTCAGACCTCAAAACATGTTCATAATCATTTAGAAACAACAATACTAATGTTTTAACTCAGGAAGAGTTCTGAAATCAATATTTTGTGGAATAACCATGATTTTTAATCACCTCTTTCATGCGTCTTGGCTGCTTTCCACCAGTCTTTCACACTGCTTTTGGGTGACCTTATGCCACTCCTGGTTCACAAATGTAAGCAGCTCTTCTTTGTTTCATGGCTTGTGACTATCCATCTTCCTCTTGATTATATTCCAGAGGTTTTCTATGGGGTTCAGGTCTGGAGATTGGGCTGGCCATGACAGGGTTTTGATGTGGTGGTCCTTCATCCAAACATTGATTGCCTAGCTGTGTGGCATGGTGCATTGTCCTGCTGCAAAAAAACAGTCCTTAGAGTTGGGGAACATTGCCTGAGCAGAAGTAAGCAACTGTTTTTCCAGGATAACCTTGTATGTGGCTTGATTCATATATCCTTCGGCAAGTTTAACCTGCCCAATTCCAACCTTGCTGAAGCATCCACAGATCATTAACAATCCTCCACCAAATTTCACAGTGGGTGCAGGACACTGTGGCTTGTACGCCTCTCCAGGTCTCCGTCTAACCATTAGACGACCAGGTGGTGGGCAAAGTTGAAAATTAGACTCAGAGAGATTACCTTACTCCAGTCCTCTATGATCCAATCCTTATGGTCTTTGGAAAAGTTCAGCCTTGCTGTCCTTTGCTTCTCATTAATGAAAGGCTTTTTTTCCTAGCTTTACATGACTTGAGCCCTGCCTCTAGGAGCCTGTTACGAACTGTTCTTGCTGTACACTTCACCCCAGCTGCCATTTGCCATTCCTTTTGTAGGTCACGATGTCATCCTGCAGTTTCTGAGTGATATTCGAATAAGAAGATGGTCATCCCGGTCAGTGGAGAGTCGCTTTAGCCCTCTGCCGGTCTGTAGTTTTGTTGTCCCCAATCTCTGCTGCTTCACCTTGTTGTAATAGACTGCTGTCTTAGAAATTTTAAGGATAGAGGCAACATGACGCTCACTGTAACCCTCTGCAGTAAAGCCAGAATTGAGACCTTCTTTTCCTCACTCAAGACTTTTCTTTTCAACTCCTTTGGCATGGTTAAAAGTTATTTTTTTTTATTCCTATTACTTTTGGGATATTACTAGCACTTGTTTTGCCTTACAGCTTGTCCTATTGCAAGAGGATTGTGAAGATCACAACAGTGTTTTTTCTACTTTCCCTCGTTATATAAGATTTGGCTCAGGTGATCACCTAATCAGAAACACATTAAAGAAGTTGTCCAGTTACCAAAACTGATTTTTTTTTTTTCTGATAAATCTTGCTAATATGTGCCCCTCAACACATCTATTATGTTTTTTCAGCAAAATTACCTTTTATTGTGCACTAGCAGCACACGGTCATTGCTGGCTCCAGCTCTGATGGGGTTTAATCTCTCCTCTGACTTCCTGTGTTCAGTTCCTACAAGTCCCAGAATTCTTTGTGGCTCTAGGGCGGTGTCTGGCTTATCTAACACACCCATTGTGTCTAATACACCCACTCTGCTCCCACCCAAACCCTCCTCCCTGCCTCTTCCCAGTGGATGCACTGAGATCAATCATACGGAGACAGCAGCAGCTCTACACAGCCAGGGGAAGAAAGTGTGTGTGCGCGTATATACAGTGTATGTGTATGTGTGCGCGTATATACAGTGCGTGTGTGTATATTCAGTGTGTGCGCGTATATACAGTGTATGTGTATGTGTGCGCGTATATACAGTGTGTGTGTATATTCAGTGTGTGTGTGTGTATATATACAGTGTATGTGTATGTGTGCGCGTATATACAGTGTGTGTGTGTATATACAGTGTGTGTGTGTGTATATACAGTGTGTGTGCGTATATACAGTGTGTGTGTATGTGTGTGTGTATGTCATACTCATCTGTCTGCAGGGTCCCGGTGCCATGCCTGCTTCCAGCTCCTGTCTCGGTCCCGCCGCTTCGGCTGTGTGCAGTCTCCCCGGGGCACGCACGAAGCTTGCAGGACCTGGCGGTGGATCACCTGATGCAGTCACCTGACGCATCAGCTGATCGATTCTCGTGGTGTCGCCGGCTTTTTCGCGCCCGGCCGGCTATCAGCTGATCCTGCCGTCAGGAGACTTCATCCCTGATTACCGGCCGCTCCTGCAGTGATGGGCCAGTATCAGACTCCGCTCCAGGAGCTGCCGGTAATCAGCACAGACGTGAGTATTTATTTATTTATTTTTTTTTTTGCACTGATGCTTCAGCTGATTGTATAATCGGCTTTTATACAATCAGCTGATGTGTCATGAGATTCACGTAGTTTAACCTGACACATCATCTGATCGCTTTGCCTTCCAGCAAACCGATCAGATGATATTGGATCCGGATTGGACGGCGCGGGACCCTAACCCAGGATTACTGCGGAGGGGGGGTTCTATATTTCAATAAAACTGGAGTCACTAATTGTGTTGTGTTTTATTTCTAATAAAAATATTTTTCTGTGTGTTGTGTTTTTTTTTTATCATTACTAGAAATTCATGGTGGCCATGTCTAATATTGGTGTGACACCATGAATTTCGGGCTTAGGGCTAGCTGATAATATACAGCTAGCCCTAACTCCATTATTACCTAGCTGACCACCCGGCATCAGGGCAGCTGGAAGAGTTGGATACAGCGCCAGAAGATGGCGCTTCTATGAAAGCGCCATTTTCCGGGGTGGCTGCGGACTGCAATTCGCAGTTGGGGTGCCCAGAAAGCTTGGGCACCCTTCACTGTGGATTCCAATCCCTAGCTGCCTAGTTGTACCCGGCTGGACACTAAAATTAGGCGAAGCTTACGTCATTTTTTTTTTAAATTATTTCATGAAATTCATGAAATAATTAAAAAAAAAAAGGGCTTCTCTATATTTTTGGTTCCCAGCCGGGTACAAATAGGCAGCTGGGGGTTGGGGGCAGCCCGTACCTGCCTGCTGTACCCGGCTAGCATACAAAAATATGGCGAAGCCCATGTCATTTTTTTTTCTTTTTGGGTAAAAAACTGCATACAGTCCTGAATGGAGGATGCTGAGCCTTGTAGTTCTGCAGCTGCTGTCTGCTCTACTGCATACAATGAACATTTTGAATAAGGAAATGACATCAGACCTTTTTTATTTTTTTCATCAACAATCTTTAATGGCATTGTGCACTGATTAAAAACGCAGTGAGCAAAAACGCAGCAAAAAAGGCACCAAATCGCGGCAAAAACGTGACATGCAGCACCGCAGGTGACAGAGCAGAGCAAGTTGGTGACATGCTCTGCTCTGACACATAGTGTTCTGCATGTCACTGTATCCACTCTGGGACTTGTTGTGCAGGTGACCGGATGATACATGTCACTAACTTGCTCCACTCTGTGACTTCTGCTGCATTGTTCCAACTGTATACACTCTCACCTGAACAAGTCTCAGAGTGGGGCAGTTAGTTACATGTATCATCCGGTCACCTGCACAACAAGTCCCAGAGTGGTGAAAGATAGTGACATGCAGCACACTATGTGTCAGAGCAGAGCATGTCACTGTCTCCACTCTGGGACTTGTTGTGCAGGTGACCGGATGATACATGTCACTAACTGCCCCACTCTGTGATTTCTGCTGCATAGTACCAACTGTATACACTCTCACCTGCACAACAAGTCCCATAGTGGAGACAGTTAGTGACATGTAGCATCCGGTCACCTGCACAACAAGTACCAGAGTGGAGAAAGATAGTGACATGCAGCACACTATGTGTCAGAGCAGAGCATGTCACTGTCTCCACTCCGCTGACCTCACAGCCCGTACACGCTGCGATGGATGCAGGGGGACACAGAACAAGTAATCGGCCGACACTGGAGTCATCTGATTACTTGGGATGAATTGAGCAGTAAAATGCTCTGGTGCTCGATGGGCGAAGCCCATGCCGATTTTTTTTAAAAAAAATTCATTAAAAATAAAAAAAACAAAAAAATCACATTGTTTGTGGGCTCCCGCTGCATTTTCTATTGCTAAGGATAACCAAAGCAGCTACTGGCTGCTAGCCCCCGCTGCTTGGTGTTACTTTCACTGGCAATAGAAATGCAGGGAAGCATTTTTTTTTTTTATAAAGGTTTTTCCCTGAAAACGTTTTTAAGAAAATGACGTGGGCTTTGCCATATTTTTTGTATGCTAGCCAGGTACAGCAGGCAGCTACGGGCTGCTCCCAACCCCCAGCTGCCTAGTTGTACCCGGCTGGGAACCAAAAATATAGAGAAGCCCTTTTTTTTCATGAATTTCATGAAATAATTAAAAAAAAAAAAATGATGTGGGCTTCACCAAATTTTTGAGTCCAGCCAGGTACAACTAGGCAGCTGGGGATTGGAATCCACAGTGCAAGGTGCCCAAACTTTCTGGGCCCCCCACTGCGAATTGTAGTCCACAGCTGCCCCAGAAAATGGTGCTTTCATAGAAGCGCCATCTTCAGGCGCTGTATCCAACTCTTCCAGTGGCCCTGGTGGCAGGTGGCACGCTGGGTAATAAGGGGTTAATACCAGCTATGTTTTACCAGCTGGTATAAAGCCCGAGATTCTTAATGTCAGGCCAAGTTTAACCTGGCCATTAAGAATCTCCAACAAAGGGTTTAAAAAAAAAAAGACATCACACAGAGAAAAATACTTTATTAGAAATAAATACACAGAAACAGTAGGGACTCCATGTTTATTACTCCCTCTCACCCCTCCACGATGGAGAGATTTCTGTACTGACCATGCCAGGAGAGAGCGAGGAAAAGAGAGCGAGCGGGGGGGGGAAAGAGAGCGAGCGGGGGGGAGAAGAGAGCGAGGGGGGGAGAAGAGAGCGAGGGGGGGAGAAGAGAGAGAGGGGGGGAGAAGAGAGAGAGAGGGGGGAGAAGAGAGAGAGAGGGGGGAGAAGAGAGAGAGAGGGGGGAGAAGAGAGAGAGAGGGGGGAGAAGAGAGAGGGGGGGAGAAGAGAGAGGGGGGGAGAAGAGAGAGGGGGGAGAAGAGAGGGGGGGGAGAAGAGAGAGGGGGGGAGAAGAGAGGGGGGGAGAAGAGAGCGAGCGAGGGGGGGAGAAGAGAGCGAGCGAGGGGGGGAGAAGAGAGAGAGGGGGGGAGAAGAGAGAGAGGGGGAGAAGAGAGAGAGGGGGGAGAAGAGAGAGAGGGGGGAGAAGAGAGAGAGGGGGGAGAAGAGAGAGGGGGGAGAAGAGAGAGGGGGGAGAAGAGAGAGGGGGGAGAAGAGAGAGGGGGGGAGAAGAGAGAGGGGGGAGAAGAGAGAGGGGGGAGAAGAGAGAGGGGGGAGAAGAGAGCGAGCGAGGGGGGGAGAAGAGAGAGAGGGGGGAGAAGAGAGAGAGGGGGGAGAAGAGAGAGGGGGGGAGAAGAGAGAGAGGGGGGAGAAGAGAGAGGGGGAGAAGAGAGCGAGCGGGGGGGGAGAAGAGAGCGAGCGGGGGGGAGAAGAGAGAGAGAGGGGGGGAGAAGAGAGAGAGGGGGGAGAAGAGAGCGAGCGGGGGGGAGAAGAGAGCGAGTGGGGGGGAAAAGAGAGAGGGGGGGGGAGAAGAGAGAGGGGGGGGAGAAGAGAGAGAGGGGGGAAGAAGAGAGTGGGGAAAGAAGAGGGGGGGGCAGAGGTGCAGACAGTTGGTCCCATGCAGCAGGACAGATGGCAGAGCACAGCGGTGACATGCCTGTCAGTGTCTTGCTGCTGGGAGGAGCAGATGATCACACTGCCCGACACCGGCCGCTCTCCTGACATCGCAGCAGAGCGGGCGGGTGGACAGTGTGATCACATACTTACGTGCAGGGGGGGATTCAGCTGAAGACCCCCCCCCCTGCACTGCACACTGGCGCCCCGTGCCTCAGCCTCACCATCTGCAGGACGCCGGCTCCACACAGACGTCCTCCGGATCCTCCCCTAGATGCTGAGCTGTGACGTGCGGTAGTCACCGCCCACAGCCCTGTCACTCAATCTGAGTGGCGCCGGCATCCTGTGACGTACCCGTCTTGTTTGAGAGCCCGGAAATGCCGGGACGTCAGAGAATGCCGGCGGCCACAGCTCCAGGGGGTCATGTGACAGGCACTGAGCGTGCAGCATAGCGCCGCTCAGTGCCAGAAATGGAAATACAAGCCAATGGAGAAAATACCTAGAATTGTAAGTAGAACTTCGACAGAAAATAAAAAAAATGGGTGAACCACCCCTTTAAGTAAACTGACGTGTACTCTGGTTCGAATTCAACTGACACTGGAATGGAATGGCTGTTAGACATGTAGAGAAGCTGAGTTTTATAAAACTGTGCAGTGGTCTCTTAATTTTTGCCAGAGCTGTATATATGCACATACATACAGCATACAAACTTTTCTTCCATGTTAGTGCTCTGAAAAGAGGTTCTAGAGGTGCAGGCACAGCTCTGGAGCTTTAGGAGCTGCAGGTACAGCTCTGGGAGGCGCAGGATGTGCAGGTACAGTCTAAGGGTGCAGGATATGTAGGTACAGCTCTGGTTGGTGCACTAGGTGCATTTACAGCTCTGAGAGGTGCAGGTACAGCTCTGGGAGTTGCAGATACAGCTCTAGAGGGTGCCGAAGGTGTAGGAGGTGCAGGTACAGCTCTGGAAGGTACAGGTACACCTCTGGGTGTGTCGGCACAACTCTGGGGGTGCGGGAGATGCACATACAGTTCTGGGAGATGCAGGTACAACTCTGGGAGGTGCTGGAGGTGCAGGTACAGCTCTGGGGGGTGCAGGGGGTCCCTGTACAGCTCGGGGGAGGGGCTGAAGGAGGTGCAAGGTTGCAGGAGGGGCAGGTATAGCTCTGGTAGGTGCAGGTACAGCACTGGGGGCTGCAAGAAGTGCAGGTAAAGCTCTTGGGGGTGCAGTTACAGCTCTGAGAGGTGCATAAAATGCGGTATACCATTGTTATTTTATTGCAGCCCAGGAGTGCTGCGATTTGCTGTGGGGAATGTGGTGCCCCTGAGGCTTCAGTCGCTACAGGATACTGCACCTCATTTAAGGTGCAGTATTCATCTCTGGTAAGGAGGGGGTTAACCACCGGTGTTTCCACATTTCACTCACATACAGCTTAGGAGCCTTCCCATTGGACTAGGGTAAACAGGAGGGTGGCCATCACAATGCATGGGTCTTTCCCAGTCACTAGGGCAACCACCTGGAGGGCGGGCACCACTTGGGGTAGAAGTAGGAGCAACCTTCACATTCTCGAGAGTCAAGTCGGGACTACAGTTTCGGTGACACAACACCATTCTTCTTCTTCTCTTATTCTTTCACGGGGCCTGTGGCTTGGAGCGGAACGCTTAGCCCGGGTTCCTCACTCCTGGAGGGGCATCACTTGGAAAGGACACTTTCAAATACCGGTGGCTATCTCTAACTTAACCGGGATTGGCTGGAGCCCACGACGGCGGTGATCGGTACCTCCCAGATACTCTAAAGACAATGACTAAAGACACCCGGAAACGCAGCCACCAACTCAGCCTCTTATTGCCATCGCCCCGCGCTTCGGCGCCAATGGCCAACACAACTCCCCTCATCATCCTCCCCAGGGCCCGCTCCACCTGTGGGCAGCAGAACCATCTTTGCTGCTACAACCATCTGCCCTGGTGGACATCGACAGCGGCGGCTAATCCCTGGCCACGTACCGCAGGTGGTGTCACGACAATCACCCTCCTCCACTACTATCCTCATCCTCTCCATCCCGTCCATCCACCATCCCCTTCCGTAGACACCTCGGGGGTCACAAAATCGGGCAGGCCACCCATGACATCCCCCCACTCTTCACCGGCCCGGCGACGCGTAACCCTTCAGGCCCCGTGGGGTGCTCCACATGAGGTACAGGTACAGCTCTGGGGGGCTACAGCTTTGGTGCTTCAGGAAATGGAGGTATAGCTTTGTGTGTACATGTACAGCTTTGGGGGGTGCAGGAGGTGCAGGTACAGCTCTGGGGAGTGCAGGAGGTGTAGATACAACTCTGGGGGTGCAGGAGGTGCACAAACAGCTCTGGGAGGTGCGTGTACAGCTCTGGGAGTTGCATAAGCTACAGGTACAGCTCTGGGGGTGCAGGAGGTACCGGTACAGGTCTGGGGGTGCAGGACATGCAGGTACAGCTTTGGGGGGTGCAGGAGGTGCAGGTACAGCTCTGGGGAGTGCAGGAGCTCTGGGGGTGCAGGAGGTGCACATACAGCTCTGGGACGTGCGTGTACAGCTCTGGGAGTTGCATAAGCAACAGGTACAGCTCTGGGGGTGCAGGAGGTGCAGGTACAGGTCTGGGGGTGCAGGACATGCAGGTACAGCTTTGGGGGGTGCAAGAGTTGCAGGTACAGGTCTGAGGGTGCAGGATGTGCAGGTACATCTCTGAGAAGTGCAGGAACAGCTCTGGGGGTGAAGGAGGAGCAGGGACAGATCTTGGAAATGCAGGAGGAAAAGGGACAGCTATGGGAGGTGCTGATCATGAGGACAGAGCTCAGGGATTAATGACAGCTCAGCACAAGGAGTGATGAGGGAGATCATGAGAAGAGTGAGAGTGGACAAGATAAGTTGGGACCCAGCCCTGCCTCACTTCTATTTTATGGCACCAGCTGCCACATTGCGATACAA
The DNA here is from genome assembly GCF_048569485.1 of Anomaloglossus baeobatrachus. Lineage (NCBI taxonomy): Eukaryota > Metazoa > Chordata > Amphibia > Anura > Aromobatidae > Anomaloglossus > Anomaloglossus baeobatrachus. The sequence continues at coordinate 84,458,210 of NC_134353.1, read as the reverse complement.
CTATGTGAAGTAAGCAGGGGCGGATTAAGGTTGGTGGGGGCCCCTGGGCAGAAAATCTGGTGGGGGCCCCATAACGTTAACATTTTTAGCTATAACAGTAGAGCGCGAACCGTAGCATTTAGATATAAATCCAATGGACATGTATCTTACCCTGTTCTGCCACATTCAGATTTATAGCACTACAATACCATACCTCCCAACTTTTAAAGAAGGAAAAGAGGGACAAAGTTTGCGGCGCGCGTAGCGCGCCGCGGCAAATTTTTAGGCCACGCCCCCTAACCACACCCATTTCACAGTCACGCCCATATCCACTCCCCATCCACACCCATTCAGCACAAACACGCAGGCAGCCGGCGGGCCTCCAGCACGGACACGCAGGCAGCCAGCGGGCCTCCAGCACGGACACGCAGGCAGCCGGCGGGCCTCCAGCACGGACACGCAGGCAGCCAGCGGGCCTCCAGCACGGACACGCAGGCAGCCGGCGGGCCTCCAGCACGGACACGCAGGCAGCCAGCGGGCCTCCAGCACGGACACGCAGGCAGCCGGCGGGCCTCCAGCACGGACACGCAGGCAGCCAGCGGGCCTCCAGCACGGACACGCAGGCAGCCGGCGGGCCTCCAGCACGGACACGCAGGCAGCCGGCGGGCCTCCAGCACGGACACGCAGGCAGCCGGCGGGCCTCCAGCACGGACACGCAGGCAGCCACAGTGAGGCGGCCGGTCGCCTTCACAGACAGGCGGCCGGCCGCCTTCACAGACAGGCGGCGGGCCGCCCGCACAGAGAGGCGGCCAGCCGCCCGCAGAGAGAGGCGGCCGGCCGCCCGCACAATGAGGCGGCGGGCCGCCCGCACAGACAGGCGGCAGGGGGGCGCCCGCACAGACAGGCGGCAGGGGGGCGCCCGCACAGACAGGCGGCAGGGGGGCGCCCGCACAGACAGGCGGCAGGGGGGCGCCCGCACAGACAGGCGGCGGGGGGCGCCCGCACAGACAGGCGGCGGGGGGCGCCCGCACAGACAGGCGGCGGGGGGCGCCCGCACAGACAGGCGGCGGGGGGCGCCCGCACAGACAGGCGGCGGGGGGCGCCCGCACAGACAGGCGGCAGGGGGGCGCCCGCACAGACAGGCGGCAGGGGGGCGCCCGCACAGACAGGCGGCAGGGGGGCGCCCGCACAGACAGGCGGCAGGGGGGCGCCCGCACAGACAGGCGGCAGGGGGGGCGCCCGCACAGACAGGCGGCAGGGGGGCGCCCGCACAGACAGGCGGCAGGGGGGCGCCCGCACAGACAGGCGGCGGGGGGCGCCCGCACAGACAGGCGGCGGGGGGCGCCCGCACAGACAGGTGGCGGGCCGACCGCACAGACAGGCGGCCGGCCGACCGCACAGACAGGCTCCGGCCGGGGGTGAGGGGGGAGGGAGGGAAATCAGCGCTGGGGAGATTCGTTTACTGTACCAGCAGCAGCACAGGCAGCGCTCCTCTCTATGCCACGTCTACTAGGATGGTAGGAGGGAAAAGCAGGGAGGCGGAGAGAGAGTGGGTGGGCGGAGCCCGGGAGCCGGCCGTCCCGCCCGTGGCAACGGGACAAACAACGTAAAGCGTGAAAGTCCCGCTGTATCCGGGACGGTTGGGAGGTATGCAGCATGTTAGAATGTGTACATAAGATCCCGCTGGTGGTGGCCGCAGCTTATAGGCCCCAAATCTGGTGACAGGTTCCCTTTAAAGTGAACCTGTCAGGTGCAATATGCACTCAGAGCCAGGAGCAGTTCTGGGTGTATATTGCTAATCCCTGCCTAACCGTCCCTGTATACACTAGCATAGATAAAGAGATCAAGAACAAATATTTTTAAAGATCTTATATCTTATGCTAATGAGCGCGGGGACTAGTCACAAGGGCGTTACTTCACTTGGCTAGTCGGCTCGCATAGCATGTTAGCATGTTATTACGCCCCTGTGTGAGTACTAACACGCTATATGAGCCGACTAGCCAAGTGAAGTAACGCCCTTGGGACTAGTCCCCGCGCTAATTAGCATAAGATATAAGCTCTTTAAAAATACTTTTTCTATAGATGCCTTTATCTATGCTAGTGTATACAGGGACAGTTAGGGAGGGATTAGCAATATACACCCAGAACTGCTCCTGGCTCTGAGTGCAGATTGCACCTGATAGGTTCCCTTTAAAGGGAAACTGTCACCAGAAATTTAGCAAAAAAAATGAAAGATTCCCCTCTGCAGCTCCTGGGCTGCATTCTGGAAAGGTTCCTGTTGCTATTGTGCCCCCTTTGAGACCTAAAATAATACTTTATGAAGTCTTACCTTTTTGTATGCAAATCTGTTTTTATGGTCACGGGGGCGGGCTGCCTGGCGTCCGTTATTCCCCCTCCTGCCGTTGTACGCCGTCCCCCATTGCTCATTTCCATACATGAGGACGCCTTCCTCATGTAACTGTCCTCCTGAAGTTTTGTGCATGCCCAGTGCCACTCTCGCGGGACTGAGCACTGTGCAAAGTGTGAACGCTTTTGAGGTGATTGCGCAGGCGCGAGATTATGGGCGGCGCTGTGATTGTCATCAGCAGCGTCATCCAAGTACCCGCCCATAATCTCGTGCCCGCGCTTCTCACTCTGCCTCCACCGTTATGCGCAAGCACTGTCCATATGAACCATGTTACCTATTACCATGGGCGCGAGATTATGGGCGGCGCTGTGATTGTCATCAGCAGCGTCATCCAAGTACCCGCCCATAATCTCGTGCAAGCAGTAATAGGTAACATGGTTCATATGGCCAGCACTTGCGCATAACGGTGGAGTCAGAGGGAAAAGTGCGGGCACGAGATTATGGGCGGGTACTTGGTTAACGCTGCTGATGACAATCACAGCGCCGCCCATAATCTCGCGCCTGCGCAATCACCTGAAAAAGCGTTCACATGCGCAAAACTTCGGGAGGACAGTTACATGAGGAAGGCGTCCTTGTGTATGTAAATGAGCAATGGGGGACTGCGTAAAGCGGCAGGAGGGGGAATAACGGACGCCAGACAGCCCGCCCCCGTGACCATAAAAACACATTTGCATACAAAAAGGTAAGACTTCATAAAGTATTTTTGTAGGTCTCAAAGGGGGCACAATAACAACAGGAACCTTTCTAGAAGCAGCCCAGGAGCTGCAGAGGGGAATCTTTTATTTTTATTGTGAAATTTCTGCTGACATGTTCCCTTTAACTGGTAGAGGAGCCAGGATAAAGCAGAGCTGAAGCTGTTGGGAAGCTAGGACCCAGCAGCTCTGCTCCACAGGCAGGAGACCACTGATCGGTAATAGAAGCCTGCAGATGCCACTCTGCATAGGTTATTGTCACTGCTATCTGCAGGAGATAAGTGCTGATTGCACGGTCTCCTCAGCTTCCTGACTCCCCGCGTGTCTGCAGCAGTGAGAAGCCGCACACGGGGAATCAGAGAACAGCTGCCGACAAACGCAGGCTCCGGGACTGGGGGGGTCGGCTCTGGTGCAGGGGGGGGGCTCTGGTGCAGGGGGGGGGCGGCTCTGCTGCAGGGGGGTCGCTCTGCTGCAGGGGGTGATTCATACCTCAGCAGCAGTCACAGGAGTAGGTGCGCGCTCGGCTCTGTAATGAATAGTAGAAGGGAGAAACAGCGAGGCGGGGCTACAGTGGGTGGGTGGAGCCGGGATAAACAGCCTCACGGGCGGGACCCGGGATCAAAGGCTCAGAAGAGGGACTGTCCCGCTGTATCCGGGACGGTTGGGAGGTATGCAATACAGATACAGTCCATGATAACTCACAGACGTCACTTATACACACAGTACAATACAGATACAGTCCAGGATCACTCACAGCAGTCACTTATACACACAGTACAATACAGACACAGTCCAGGATAACTCACAGCAGTCACTTATACACAGAAAGTAGAGTTAGGCTATGTGCACACGTTGCGTTTGTCTCTGCAGAAATTTCTGCAGCAATTTGAACAGCACACGTGCACTTCAAATCGCTACAGAAAGAGTCCGTAATGAAAAGCCAATTTCATGCGCTCTGAGTGCAGCCCCTCCCATAGACAGAGCAGGGGCTGCATCCAAAGCACATGAAAGAAGTGACGCGTCACTTCTTAGAACGCAGCGCTTCAGGCAGCAGCCGAATCGCTACACTCTAATACGCCACGTGCGCACGGCTCCTGCATAATCTTCATAGATTGTGCTGGGGACGCATGACCATTGAGGAAGGATTCTCCAGTCGTGCTGTGTGTGTGTTACCCACCAATACCATCTGTAAATAATACACGAACTGCATGTGACTTGGTTTAAAATTGGCCACAGCAGCCTTTATTACCTATTATTTACATACTAACACAAGGGGGCGCCGTCCAACAGGCGACCCCAACAAATAACAATAGGTAACACAGTGACCAATACAGTAAATATACAACCCTGAGTAGGCCCAGTCCAGGAACCACTTCTCACCCCAGTATCCCTGGCCACAACACACCGACCCAGAGATGAGGTATTAATCACCAACGGATTAATACCCCCCAACTTTGCAGAACCCCGTGCCTGCAACATCCCGGAACCTGGAGCCACCATACCAAGATGGTGTCTCTCTGTCCAGTTACCATTGCCTTCAACCGCCTCTGGACCAGACCTACCCCCCGCTGCTGTGACAAAGAAACAACCCAGACAAAATTCCCCTCGGTATTAAACACAAGGGAGGGTGGACGGGGATCGTTCCATATCCGGAAGTCAAGAGAGAGGGGGTAAGTCAAGATCCTTTACTTACACCCCTCAACTGTCCCACCTCTTCCTCCAGAGAACTCCACCTACCCCACCAATCCCTTTATTCTGCCTCATAAACAAACCATTCCTGTTTCCATTAACCCCATCACTCCTTCCCTTCCCTCTAGTCATGTCGCCCTTCCACCCTATGGGTTCCATGGCTTTCTTGACCATTGAGGAAGGATTCTCCAGTCGTGCTGTGTGTGTGTTACCCACCAATACCATCTGTAAATAATACACGAACTGCATGTGACTTGGTTTAAAATTGGCCACAGCAGCCTTTATTACCTATTATTTACATACTAACACAAGGGGGCGCCGTCCAACGGGCGACCCCAACAACAAATAACAATAGGTAACACAGTGACCAATACAGTAAATATACAACCCTGAGTAGGCCCAGTCCAGGAACCACTTCTCACCCCAGTATCCCTGGCTGCAACACACCGACCCAGAGATGAGGTATTAATCACCAACGGATTAATACCCCCCAACTTTGCAGAACCCCGTGCCTGCAACATCCCGGAACCTGGAGCCACCATACCAAGATGGTGTCTCTCTGTCCAGTTACCATTGCCTTCAACCGCCTCTGGACCAGACCTACCCCCCGCCACAGGACAGGGCACATGACTCCTTACGTGGCCTGGACCCGCCACACACCAAAAGCTTGTATCACACCTCCACGCAATCCCAGCGTCCACAAAATAGCACCAAGAACGTTAAGATGCACCCCCATCGCATCTCCAAAACCACCAGTTCAGCGCCACCAACTTTTGGCGCCGCCCCCCAATAAGGCTCGATTGATACTGCCTACCGCACGAGCCACACGCCATTCCAACCTGGTCACACTATCAAAACTACCCCACGATTAAGCCCGGGTATGTCTTCCACAATGCAACAAACCAACAATTTTTTATTTTTTTTTTAAAACATTCATAAATAACTTCTCGAGATACCAAATCGCCGCCTCCCATTTACTGGACCAGTACCATCGACCCGTCCAGACCCAACTGGCAAAAATTCGGGCGAGCCTCAGACCGTCGAGGCCCCGAGAACCAACGAATGCCCAAATATCCAAATATGAGGCACACCCTCACCACAAAACCCAGAGGTTATAAACCCACAGATAACACCAACCTGTTACGCCACCTATTCCACTCCCAAAAGACTCAAACGCCCCCATTGGCCTTAACCCGATAACAACTGAGGCCAAACGTAACGCCGAAAAACAAGAGGACTCCCACCTCCCAATACTTCTCACAACCCCTTTTCTGAGACCACCGAGGGGCCTCCGTAGCAACCCAATCCAGAAGGAATACGACCCGTAGTATTCCAGGCGCCCACCCCCGCCGCTTGCAATCAATTCTGCAGCACTGCCACAAAATGGTACCTTAACAAACGTGACAAGAACGAGCCTGGGCGTATTCACAACATAATTCCGCACCCGGGACCGCGTATAACAACACCAACCTTCACCACCTGTCCAATCTGATTCGGTGAGCGACGAAGCCGGCGCTCAACCCACTGCCCCACCGCAGACACATCCTCCAACATCCAACCTCCGCTCTTAACCGTAGATGAGCTGACCAACCCCACAATCTCAAAGCCCCCCCAAAAGGCTAACACAAACCGTTTTGGACAAGAGGAAACCAAACCCGCTTGTGTTCAGATGAACATAGCAACCACAAACCACTCACCAAACGCTGCCACAAAACAACGGAGACGGACCCTTGTGTCCCCACTCCCTCACACCCTTACGACAAAACCCTTCAAGGCCTGCCGCGCACTAAGATCCTGCGAAAACATCTCTCCACCTCCAATCCTCAACAAGACAGCCACAGCCGCCACCCTCTGCTCCACTGCTGACGCCGGCCTAGCAACCTGAAAAACCGTTACTCCCCACTGCCAACGCCACCACCAAATACTCCACCGGGCCCTCCTCACACATGGCCCCAAACAACGTTATCCGCGCCACCCACACTTCTGGATATCAGCACCAAATAACCTCAGTCACTGAGCTCCGAGCTGCTCCCCAACACAGCCACACCAGACTCCACATGCCATCCGGACACACCGTGCCCACCTCGCCTGCTACCCGGCCTCAACTCCCGAGGCCTGCAGAACTGAAAGGAAACAAAGCAGCTGCTATTCCCTTGGCGAACCCCCAGTACTGGTTGCGCCACGCATAACCTTTTTTTTTTTTTTTTTTAAAACGCATAAAATTGAGAAACCAACTGCCGCAAGTACGCCACCCTTGGCCCCAGGATTAGCAAACCAACTATTAATCGAATTCTCCACCAACTGATAGTCAGAATGACAGCACACCTTCCTCTCGGAAAAAACTGCCAACCTCCACAACTCGACCACTACCACCGATTGGAAGCGCTACCCACAATGCCCAACCAGAAAACAACTGGACCCGCTGCATCCGAGTACCGCAGCTACGTTCCATCAGGTACCACCTTACCCAGCCACAATCCGCGGCCACTAAATCGCCGTAAGAAAACCTCCTACACCATCAGATCATCATCAATCTCCCTCGTGACCCCACACAAATGATCCGATGGCTGCACCCTTGACGCAGCCATCGCCAGCCGTCCAGCAGACACGCGCCCCAGCGGCGTAACTCTGCACCCGTGGTTCGACCGCCCCAGCAAAGACTGCACCGCCTGAAACCGCACCGTCCTAGCTGACCTAACTGCCTCTATCGCAGCCCATAGGACCACACCATTACCCACCAAGCCTACCTCTTTGACCATAACATCAAACTTTATCCCCCACAAACTGTATCACTGGCGTTGGACCCTCAGGCTTCGCCTGCCCCAACAGGCCCAAAAGAGTATCCACCACCATCTGCAATGAAACAATCAACCCAAACGAATCATCAACCCGCCAACCCGATGTACAGAGACTCAACCCATCATGAATGAGAGGTGTAAGCTGGGACACACCACGCACAAACCACTCCCCAAAGAAATAACCGCCTCCCAAGGAACATAAAATGGGCCAAAACCCATTAGCACCCACCGATCAACATAATAACTCCCCTCCCCACCGCAGCACCAGAACTGCTAGCTAGCAGGGTGAACCAGTAACAAACTAAGTACCGCCTCCAAATCCTCCGTTGCCATCAATGCTCCACGGCTCACCGCCTTTACCAAATCCCACCCTCTGTCAAACGACACATAATAAACCATTCTGGAGCCAAGCAGGCATACCCCGATGACTCCTCCATATAAGATACGTTTTGAACAAGCCGAAATATATATATATATAAATATATACGGCTCCATTCCGGCACTACCCCCAACAGAGAAACCCAATCATGACAAGGAGGGCCCCGAATGGCCCACCCATCCTGCCCAAAGCCACTTCCTGACCCCTCTTTCCACTGACCACCTCCAGGTGTCCCCTAGCCCAGCGCAAACTTCCAATAAGGATGCGAAGATCCACCAATACAAATAGAAAGACGCAGAATTACTATATTCCTTACCACAACCCAACACTTATGCGTAAGACAACCGTCCGCGCCAAATCTGCACCACCCATCATTCTATTCCCCCCAAAAAACCCTCATCGTCCGTGTCGCCGGGGTTCCAAGCCCCGAACAGCCAACTGCCCCCCAAAAGGGGCTGACTAGGAGCCGCCATCCACTGCAGCCATAAGGATGTGCCCGTATGATCCTACTGCATACTGGCACGCAACACCTTCCCTTGCTGAAATTACTCGGCGTACTGAAGCCAGACTAAACCGCCATATGACCTAACAAGCCACCCCAAATGGATCCATATAACCAAACCATGCCGAACCAATTACCCAATTCCTTCCCCCCGATACCCTTGCCAAAAACGCAAATGCCCTCAGCCACGTTGCAAATGTACGAGGGGTGAGCCTCCACCGGCGCTCCCCTCCCTCTACTTATCCTTCCTGAAATCACGTGGCTTAACCTAATCCAGGTGAAACTGTTCCAGGGGGAGCAGCGAAAGTATTTGTACACTTTCCCCATTCAAATCTTATCCCTCACAACCTCCAGCAGGTGAGCCCCCCCCCCCAGCGGGCCTTCGAAGCACCCATACCTCTCACACTTGGCCACTGTCATCCAGACGCACCATCTCATCCCCCTCTTCTTTCCTCACCACTCACTCTGTCACAGCCCTTGCCACCTCTGCCCGAAAATGCTCCCCTGCCGCCTCCTGCGCCCTCACTCTGCCTGCCGCACCTGCGCCTACTAACCACCGATCCCGTCCATGCCGCCGGCGGTGCATGCGCACTCTCCACAACCGTACACACCACTGCAGTAAAACCCCATACCTGGTCAAAACACAAACCCACTCGGCGCTGCCGTGTCCGCAGCCGCCCCCCCACCAACTGCGCCCCAACCCTGCCGAATCCACGGCCGTCTCACCCGACCGCGACCCGGCGTATCCTGGAATAAAAGTCACGCCATCCGGACATCTGATTCTTCCGTCGCTGCTTCCTCCTCCTCCTCGCTGGAGCCGACCGCCTCTGGCTCATGTAACGCAGACGCCGCCGAAGCGCTGCCACCACCACGGCCGTCCTCCTGGTACGCCGCGTGGGCACCATCCTCCATCTTCTGTCCCGCGGCGACAACCCCGGAAACCGTCCCGTCCCACGGGCTGCCACCGCGGGCCTCATCTTCTGGACCGACCCCCCCCTTGCTGCCTGCAAGGACGGGGGGTACCTGTGGCCCGACCCGCTATCAGCAGACTCCCATCCAGAGCCGCCAGCCTCCTGCCTTCCTGGGCCCAGAAGGCATCCGTCCGCCGGGCCCTCCCCACCCCTGGGGGAGACCGCCGCTGCCGGGAGCTGCACGCCTGCTCTGGGTGACCAGGCAGGGACCGCAGGGCCCCCGCCGTCACCCCCACGTACCGACGCCTCCCGGGCATCCGTCGCACCAGGCTCGCCTGCCCTGGTGCCGGACCCCCTGCTGGCTGCAGCCCCCCGCCCCCCCCCCTCCACCAGCGGGGGGGGGGTAACGCTGGCCTCCGTCCTCGCCGGGCGCTCTCCTGGCCAGGAGCCGCCGCATCCAGCCCTCCTGGGCCCATGAAAGCCTCTGTCCGCTGGGCCCTCCCCCTCCTGGGGGAGACCGCCGCGGCCGGGAGCTGCACCCTGATCTGGGTGACCGAGCAGGAACTGCAGGGCCCCTGCCGTCACCCCCACTCACCGACGCCTCCCGGGCACCCGTCGCCCCAGGCCCGCCTGCCCTGGTGCCGGACCCACCACTGGCTGCAGCTCCGCGGCCCCCCCCACCGTCCGTGAGGGGTAGAGCTGGCCTCTGTCACCGCCGGACGCTCTCCCCGTCCGGGAGCTGCCGCATCCAGCAATCCAGGCCGCGGCTCGGAACCGGAAGTAGGCCGCAGACTAGCCACGCCCCCCTCCCGGCTGCCGCGGCCCGGACGGAGATTCCTCCCGCGGCCGGAGCGGCAGCTGAGTACTGCCCTGCCCACGTCACCGCCGCGGAGGGTCCCCGAAGGGGCTCTCGCATCTCCTCCTCGCTCCCCCCGCACACGGCCAGTACCTGAGAGATGAGGGAGGGGGGACGCCGCCCGCAGCTGACAGGGGAGCGAGGGGAAAGTGCCAACGGGTTAACCCCCAGCAGCCAAAACGTGGGACCGCGCTGCCAGGGGCCCGTGCACTGCCATGATGACTCCGCTGGTCCCGGATAGCAGCCATCCTGTCGCACGTCCGGATCGTTCCATATCCGGAAGTCAAGAGAGAGGGGGTAAGTCAAGATCCTTTACTTACACCCCTCAACTGTCCCACCTCTTCCTCCAGAGAACTCCACCTACCCCACCAATCCCTTTATTCTGCCTCATAAACAAACCATTCCTGTTTCCATTAACCCCATCACTCCTTCCCTTCCCTCTAGTCATGTCGCCCTTCCACCCTATGGGTTCCATGGCTTTCTGGACGCATGCAGTTACCCTGCGGTGCAGATCGCAGCGTAACTGCATGCAAATACGCAACGTGCATACAGAACCTTACCCACATATTTTTTATTGATCCCAATGTTAAGGCAGCCAGGGCCAGCTCGAGGTTTTTGTGGCCTCCGGGTGAAAGAGTCTCAGTGGACCCCATCCACACACAGACACGCACACACACATACAGGCATACGTATATATACATATTTGAAGACAAATTTAGAAAAATACATATAAACAGACAAATATATGCACAGTCATATACACTGACACACATGCAGACACAGACGCATTAGGGCTCGTGCGCACGTTGCGTAATTCCATGCATTTACACTGCGTATAGCACTACAGTGTAAATGCATGCGTCCTGCGTCCCCAGCACAATCTATGTAGATTGTGCATGATACGTGCGCACGTTGCTTTTATGAACGCAGCGATTTGGGTGCTAAAATGTTGACCCAAATCTGTGAGTTCATAAAATGAGCATGTCAATTATTCCGTACGCCATGGATGCAGCTCCCACTCTGTCTATGGTGGGGGCAGCAGCCAGAGCGCATGAAATCGGCATTTTTTGTAAAGAAAAACTGCATCCATTATGCAGTGTTTCTGCAGCGATTTGACGCGCACATGTGCTGTCAAATCGCTGCAGAATATTCAGTAGTTACGTGCGCATGAGCCCTTACAGGTATTAATATGGGGAAGTCGCCAGCAGCCTCACTCACCTCTCCCGCTTGTTTCCGTCCAGCTTCTCCAGGACATGTGGCTGTGTTTCACGATGGCTGTCACTAACAGACATGACTGCACACTGACAGCACTGCTGTATATACATCACAGGAGAGGCTGGAGGCTACAATATATACATTACAAGAGGGGCAGGGGGCATAGACGTTACTGGAGTGGCAAACAGCTCTGGTGGTGTACTCATTACTCATTGGGATGGGTGACATAGCGCTCTGGGGGACCCATATAGTTCTGGGGGGCTGCACAGACTGCTTCTTACACACACAGCTCTGACACACACACACACACACACACAGCTCTGACACACACACAGCTCTGACACACACACACACACACAGCTCTGACACACACACAGCTCTGACACACACAGACACACAGCTCTGACACACACACACAGCTCTGACACACACAGCTCTGACACACACACACACAGCTCTGACACACACACACACACAGCTCTGACACACACACACACACACAGCTCTGACACACACACACACAGCTCTGACACACACAGCTCTGACACAAACACACACACACACACAAACACACAGCTCTGACACACAGCTCTGACACACACACACAGCTCTGACACACACACACAGCTCTGACACACACACACACACACACACACAGCTCTGACACACACACACAGCTCTGACACACACACACACACACACAGCTCTGACACACACACACACACAGCTCTGACACACACACACAGCTCTGACACACACAGCTCTGACACACACACACACAGCTCTGACACACACACACACAGCTCTGACACACACACACACACACACAGCTCTGACACACACACACACAGCTCTGACACACACAGCTCTGACACAAACACACACACACACAAACACACAGCTCTGACACACAGCTCTGACACACACACACAGCTCTGACACACACACACAGCTCTGACACACACACACACACACACAGCTCTGACACACACACACAGCTCTGACACACACACACAGCTCTGACACACACACACACAGCTCTGACACACACACACAGCTCTGACACACACAGCTCTGACACACACACACACAGCTCTGACACACACACACACAGCTCTGACACACACACACAGCTCTGACACACACACACACACACACAGCTCTGACACACACAGCTCTGACACACACACAGCTCTGACACACACAGCTCTGACACACACACAGCTCTGACACACACAGCTCTGACACACACACACACACAGCTCTGACACACACACAGCTCTGACACACACACACAGCTCTGACACACACAGCTCTGACACACACAGCTCTGACACACACACACACAGCTCTGACACACACACACAGCTCTGACACACACACACACAGCTCTGACACACACACAGCTCTTACACACACACAGAGCTCTGACACACACACACAGCTTTGACACACACACACACACACACACAGCTCTGACACACATACACACACACAGCTCTGACACACACACACACACAGCTCTGACACACATACACACACACAGCTCTGACACACATACACACAAAGCTCTGACACACACACACACAGCTCTGACACACACACACAGCTCTGACACACACACACAGCTCTGACACACACACACAGCTCTGACACACACACACACAGCTCTGACACACACAGCTCTGACACACACAGCTCTGACACACACACAGCTCTGACACACACAGCTCTGACACACACAGCTCTGACACACACACAGCTCTGACACACACAGCTCTGACACACACAATGCACCCACCCATCACCCCCTACACACACACACACACACAATGCACCCCCCTTTACCGCCTACACACACACACACAAACAATGCACCCCCCCCATCACCCCCTACACACACAATGCACCCCCTTTACCCCTACACACACACACACACACACAATGCACCCCCCATCACCCCCTACACACACACACACACACAATGCACCCCCCATCACCCCCTACACACACACACAATGCATCCCCCATCATCCCCTACACACACACACAATGCATCCCCCATCACCCCCTACACACACACACACACACACACACAATGCACCCCCCATTACCCCCTACACACACAATGCACCCATCACCCCCTACAAACACACACACACAATGCACCCCCCATCACCCCCTACACACACACTCAAATACAATGCACCCACCATTCCTCCCTACACACACACACAAATACAATGCACCCCCCATTACTCCCCCCACACAAAACACACATACAATGCACCCACCCATCACCCCCTACACACACACACACACACACACACACACACACACACACAATACACCCACCCATCACCCCCTACACACACACACAATGCATCTCCCTATCACCCCCCCACACACACACACACACTCAAATACAATGCACCCACCATTCCTCCCTACACACACAAATACAATGCACCCCCCATTACTCCCCCCACACAAAACACACACACAATGCATCCCCCCATCACCCCCCCCACACACACACACAATGCACCCCCCATCACCTTTACACACACACAATGCACCCCCCATTACCCCTCCCCCCACACACAATACAATGCAACCCTCATCACCCCCTACACACACAAATCACACTGCCCCATCCCTACACACTCCTGACTCCCCCCCCTCCCTCCCTCCCTCGGAATCCAGTACTCCCCCTCTGCCTGTCACAAAGCTGTGTTCCACTTCCTTCACAGATGTTCCCCGTTATGTGTCCTCAGCCCCTCCCCACTCATCATCATTAAGTAAACCTGTCTCTTCGGCTCTTTCATGGAGCGCTTACCATCTGATGTTGTCCCCTGTGTGCCGGCGCCCGCAGCACTGTGATGACGTCAGCAAGGTGCTGATCTCATCATGTTGCTGCACGTCGGGGGCGGGGCCCAGTTCCGGCGCGCTGTTCAAATGTATTTACGTCTGAAAGATGCAAATACATTTGAATAGGAAGAAGGAGGAAGCTGCGAGCACCAGCTCCGGCTCCGCTGCGCTCCTCTGCATTGTGTGCATGCCGGGCACACAGCAGAGCCGGCACAGCACAGCACTGCCTCCTGCTCCTGCTGCAGCTAGTGTGTCGGGCCTGCATACACACACTGCGGAGGAGCGTGGCTGCACATACAGCGGCCCATTACACCGTGCCCCTGCTTCTAGGAAGGGGGGGGCAGGTGCCCCCCCGCCCCTCGCTGGGTACGCCCATGATGGCTGCAGCACATAGCAGGGAGCTCATTGACACACCTCTGACCCCGGAAGTGCAATCGCTGGTACTTTCGGGGTCATTCAGCATCCTGTGCCCGCAGTTTGTTTTTGCGTCTTAAAGACGCAGATACAAATAAATGCCGGTGCACCGCCCCACCCCCCACCCCCCTCCGAAAACACAGCTGATTTATTAGACTGTCTTTACAAAGGGGGAGAGGGTGTGTAGAAAAAAAAAATGCTGACAAGTATGGCCCTGGTGGTGGGGGCCCCCTTAGAAGCTCTTTTGGTGGGGGCCCCTGGGCTGGAGCCCCGCTTGCCCCGCCTATAATCCGGCCCTGGAAGTAAGTACTTGCTAATAGTTACAACAATACAAAAAAAGTTGTTGTTAATAAATAATATTAGTAGCCTTTCTTATAGAAATCCAGGTACAGGAAAATATGAAAACGAAGGCAGGACAGGTCTGTACATACACTGAATATATATATACCATATATATAACAAGAAAAATATGTGCACACACGCAGTATCATCTATTTATATATATTATGTAGATAGAAACAAAAAATGGAAGCAGCTCTCCAAAAAAATAGTGCTTATACTTATACTTATCGGGCTTTAGTGGCCATAAAAATCCTATAATTTGCAATATTTTTTGGAGAACTTCCCCCATTTTTTATTTCTTCTGTTCCTACTATTCATATTTGGCATAGATAGATAGATAGATAGATAGATAGATGGATAGATAGATAATAGAGTGAACATAAAATAGAAAACTAGGCAGATTAGAGATACAGTGTATAATGTAATATAGATATACTATACATAGTCTTATGAAAAATTTTGGGCACCCCTATTAATGTTAACCTTTTTTCTTTATAACAATTTGGGTGTTTGCTATTTCAGTTTCATATATCTAATAACTGATGGACTCAGTAATATTTCTGGATTGAAATGAGGTTTATTGTACTAACAGAAAATGTGCAATCCGCATTTAAACAAAATTTGACCGGTGCAAAAGTATGGGCACCTCAACATAAAAGTGACATTAATATTTTGTAGATCCTCCTTTTGCAAAAATAACCGCCTCTAGTCACTTCCTGTACCTTTTAATGAGTTCCTGGATCCTGGATGAAGGTATATTTGACCATTCCTGTTTACAAAACAATTCCAGTTCAGTTAAGTTTGATGGTCGCCGAGCATGGACAGCACGCTTCAAATCATCCCACAGATGTTCAATGATATTCAGGTCTGGGCACTGGGATGGCCATTCCAGAACATTGTAATTGTTCCTCTGCATGAATGCCTGATTAGATTTGGAGCGGTGTTTTGGATCATTGTCTTGCTGAAATATCCATCCCCTGCGTAACTTCAACTTCGTCACTTATTCTTGCACATTATTGTCAAGAATCTGCTGATACTGAGTTGAATCCATGCGACCCTCAACTTAAACAGGATTCCTGGTGCCGGCATTGGCCACACAGCCCCAAAGCATGATGGAACCTCCACCAAATTCTACTGTGGGTAGCAAGTGCTTTGCTTGGAATGCCGTGTTTTTTTGCCTCCATGCATAACGCCTTTTTGTACGACAAAACAACTCAATCTTTGTTTCATCAGTCCACAGGACCTTCTTCCAAAATGTAACTGGCTTGTTCAAATGTGCTTTTGCATACCTCAGGCGACTCTGTTTGTGGCGTGCTTGCAGAAATGGCTTCTTTTGCATCACTCTCCCATACAGCTTCTCCTTGTGCAACGTGCGCTGTATTGTTGACCGATGCACATTGACACCATCTGCAGCAAAATGATGCTGCAGGTCTTTGGAGGTGGTCTGTGGATTGTCCTTGACTGTTCTCACCATTCTTCTTCTCTGCCTTTCTGATATTTTTCTTGGCCTGCCACTTCTGGGCTTAACAAGAACTGTACCTCTGTTCTTCCATTTCCTTACTATGTTCCTCACAGTGGAAACTGACAGTTTAAATCTCTGAGATAACTTTTTGTATCCTTCCCCTGAACAACTATGTTGAATAATCTTTGTTTTCAGATCATTTGAGAGTTGTTTTGAGGAGCCCATGATGCCACTCTTCATAGGAGATTCAAATAGAACAACTTGCACGTGGCCACCTTAAATACCTTTTCTCGTGATTGGATACACCTGCCTATGAAGTTCAAAGCTCAATGAGGTTACAAAACCAATTTAGTGCTTTAGTAAGTCAGTAAAAGTAGTTAGGAGTGTTCAAATCAAGAAATTGATAAGGGTGCCCATACTTTTGCACCGGTCAAATTTTGTTTAAATGCGGATTGCACATTTTCTGTTAGTACAATAAACCTCATTTCAATCCAGAAATATTACTCAGTCCATCAGTTATTAGATATATGAAACTGAAATAGCTGTTGCAAAAACCCAAATTGTTATAAAGAAGAAAGGTTAACATTAATAGGGGTGCCCAAACTTTTTCATATGACTGTAAGACAGAAGTTAGATTGAGATCTGTATATAAGACAAACTGATGGGAGGATCTGTGTATTCTGGACACTTTCGCTTGTACCTTGTATTGTCGCTATGCACAGACTTTCCATACAGCAGATGGGGTCGTTGTATCAATGATTACAGGGGAGGCACCAGGATTTGCTATTTTTTCTACAGGAAGATTTATTGTATGTGATCATCTACAATCGTTTTCAAGGATATCAGGATCCGTGTAACTATGAACCCCGCATTATTATCAGCCGGGCATAGATGGGTACATGTATTTATTCTCTTTATAATAAGCCATTATACAGATATATCATATCCACAATAAACTGAACATAAAATTACAACTATATATACAGATGCAGAGCAGAAGCTTTAGACTTGTCATTGGAAATTTGCTAGAAATGTAATATTATTCTTGCATGTTTTCCAAAGGCTTAGAGTAAAATGAGGAGCTGAATCCAGGGGTAAAGAAACACATGAGAACATTGTGAAAATGTGCAGGAATAATAATAATAATAATAATAATAATAATAATAATAATAATAATAATAATAATAATAATAATAATAACCATTATTAATTAATTATACATTATAGCAGTATTAATAGTAATAATAATACTCATTAATTTTTATAGTGTGTGTATGTATATATATATATATATATATATATATATATATATATATAATTATTATCAGTATTATTATTAGTATTATTCTTAATGTCAACATGAATACTTGTTATTAGTATTAGCAACATTAGTAATAATAATAATAATAATAATAATAATAACAACCATTACGTTTTACAATTTATATGTATACATGAGATTATTATTGTTATTACAACACTTAATGGCTGTTGCAATTATTATTATTATTATTACTATTATTGTTAACACTAATACATCATTAGTAGTATTAACAGTAGTAATAATAATAGCCATTAAGTTTTATATATATATATATATATATATATATATATATATATATATATATATATATATATATATATATACTATTATTATCAGTGTTGTTTTTAATGTTAACACAAATACCTAATATAGTATTAACAGTATTAGTAATATTAATAATAATAATAATAATAATAATAATAATAATAATAATAGCCATTATGTTTTTCAATGTATATGCATATATGAGATTATTATTATTATGTTTATTTCTATATTTCATATGGATTTTATTGCTTTTTTTCTCTAGTGTAAATTGATATTTAAATGACATTGTAATATAAATTACTAGTATTTTTATTACCATCATTACAGCAGTAAAACTTCTTTTATGCACTTTTTGTATCTAAAATGTACAAATAATAATAATAATAATAATAATAATAATAATAATAATAATAATAATAATAATAATAATAAAGCTATTATTATGTTGTCCCCCTTATGTTAGTACCCCTGAGGTTGTGCAGATACAGGGCAGTTTTGCAGAGCGCACAGCCCCGGTGAGTGACAGGCGCAGACCCCAGCAGTCGGTCACAGGCACAAGAGGGGCTGACTGGTAATGAAGCCTTTATATGGCCGTATAATGGGTGCAAACATACAACATAACAACATGTGAACATGCATCCAGTCATCATGCTGCCATATAAAAGTCTGCAGAGTGCTGTAAAAAAAGAAAAGAACAAACTGCTGGAAAACAAAGTTAACTAGCCCCAAACAGTAGTGCCATTCTTATTTACATTTCATTAAGACCCCATTAAACTGTATGTTCCTATTAAAAACACATTAGCTTAAATAATGTTAGGATTATTTACAGGGTCCCAGCTGAGCAATAAGAGGGGCTCTACAAACAGAGCTGCTCACCCACCTGTGCCAGGTGTTTATGACAGCCCCTGCTACACTGGCAATGTTATTCCAGGAATTACTGCTCCGAAAGGGAACATAACCCTATTGTCTTGTGCCGGTCTGGCCCCCGCTCTCCGGTGTGCACAGCTCCACAGCCCAGGAGCTGGAGGAAGGGTACAGGCACAGCACACAGCGCAGAGCCCAGCTATTATATGGGGACGATGTGTCACCTGGTAAAATACTTATCTGTTTATTCTTTAGTGACGATACAAAGTATTGAATATTTTAAGGCAGGATTCCAATATTTCAGTCCCATCTAACCATTTGTTTTATACCTGAGCCAGACCCAATGGGTGTCATAGTTGTTCGCTTCGTGCACTGGTCAAGGAAAAAAATACTTCTATTCAATATTTATTGATCCAGCTTCCGGAATTGATCCCATAGAAAACACTGGGATCAATTTTGGTATCAGTTATTTGGTGTTTTTTATGTACCATGATAAAGTGGGAAAGCACTAGATGACTGTATATATCTCCCCCAAATTTTTGAATGACCTTTTCTTAACAATCCTATCAAGACTGCAGTTATCCCGGTTGCTTGTGCACCTTTTTCTACCACACTTTTTCCTTCCACTCAACTTTCCATTAATATGCTTGGATACAGCACTCTGTGAACAGCTAGCTTCTTTAGCAATGACCTTTTGTGGCTTACCCTCCTTGTGCAGTGTGTTAGTGACTGCCTTCTGGACATCTGTCAAGTCAGCAGTCTTCCACATGATTATGTAGCCTACTGAACCAGACTAATGGACCATTTTCAACACTTAGGAAGCCTTTGCAGGTGTTTTGTGTTAATCATTCTAATTTTCTGAGACACTGTAATGACTTTTGGGTTTTCATTGGGTGTAAGCTATAATCATCAACATTAACAATAATAAAGACATGAAATAGATCCCTCTGTGTATAATGACTCTATATAATATATAGGAATAGATCACTCTGTGTGTAATTACTCTATATAATATATAGGAACAGATCCCTCTGTGTGTAATGACTCTATAATATATAGGAATAGATCACTTTGTGTGTAATGACTATATAATACAGTTAGGTCCAGAAATATTTGGACAGTGACACAAGTTTTGTTATTTTAGCTGTTTACAAAAACATGTTCAGAAATACAATTATATATATAATATGGGCTGAAAGTGCACACTCCCAGCTGCAATATGAGCGTTTTCACATCCAAATCGGAGAAAGGGTTTAGGAATCATAGCTCTGTAATGCATAGCCACCTCTTTTTCAAGGGACCAAAAGTAATTGGACAAGGGACTCTAAGGGCTGCAATTAACTCTGAAGGCGTCTCCCTCGTTAACCTGTAATCAATGAAGTAGTTAAAAGGTCTGGGGTTGATTACAAGTGTGTGGTTTTGCATTTGGAAGCTGTTGCTGTGACCAGACAACATGCGGTCTAAGGAACTCTTAATTGAGGTGAAGCAGAACATCCTGAGGCTGAAAAAAAAGAAAAAATCCATCAGAGAGATAGCAGACATGCTTGGAGTAGCAAAATCAACAGTCGGGTACATTCTGAGGAAAAAGGAATTGACTGGTGAGCTTGGGAACTCAAAAGGCCTGGGCGTCCACGGATGACAACAGTGGTGGATGATCGCCGCATACTTTCTTTGGTGAAGAAGAACCCGTTCACAACATCAACTGAAGTCCAGAACACTCTCAGTGAAGTAGGTGTATCTGTCTCTAAGTCAACTGTAAAGAGAAGACTCCATGAAAGTAAATACAAAGGGTTCACATCTAGATGCAAACCATTCATCAATTCCAAAAATAGACAGGCCAGAGTTAAATTTGCTGAAAAACACCTCATGAAGCCAGCTCAGTTCTGGAAAAGTATTCTATGGACAGATGAGACAAAGATCAACCTGTACCAGAATGATGGGAAGAAAAAAGTTTGGAGAAGAAAGGGAACGGCACATGATCCAAGGCATACCACATCCTCTGTAAAACATGGTGGAGGCAACGTGATGGCATGGGCATGCATGGCTTTCAATGGCACTGGGTCACTTGTGTTTATTGATGACATAACAGCAGACAAGAGTAGCCGGATGAATTCTGAAGTGTACCGGGATATACTTTCAGCCCAGATTCAGCCAAATGCCGCAAAGTTGATCGGACGGCGCTTCATAGTACAGATGGACAATGACCCCAAGCATACAGCCAAAGCTACCCAGGAGTTCATGAGTGCAAAAAAGTGGAACATTCTGCAATGGCCAAGTCAATCACCAGATCTTAACCCAATTAAGCATGCATTTCACTTGCTCAAATCCAGACTTAAGACGGAAAGACCCACAAACAAGCAAGACCTGAAGGCTGCGGCTGTAAAGGCCTGGCAAAGCATTAAGAAGGAGGAAACCCAGCGTTTGGTGTTGTCCATGGGTTCCAGACTTAAGGCAGTGATTGCCTCCAAAGGATTCGCAACAAAATATTGAAACTAAAAATTTTTGTTTGGGTTTGGTTTATTTGTCCAATTTTTTTTTTGACCTCTTAAAATGTGGAGTGTTTGTAAAGAAATGTGTACAATTCCTACAATTTCTATCAGATATTTTTGTTCAAACCTTCAAATTAAACGTTACAATCTGCACTTGAATTCTGTTGTAGAGGTTTCATTTCAAATCCAATGTGGTGGCATGCAGAGCCCAACTCGCGAAAATTGTGTCACTGTCCAAATATTTCTGGACCTAACTGTATATAGGAATAGATCCCTCTGTGTGTAATGACTCTATATAATATATGCGTTTCCCTTTTTGTATTGAATTACTGAAATATATAATTTTTTTGATGATATTCTAGTTTATTGAGATGCACTTGTATGTGAACACAACTTAAAGGATTTGTTCAGGTTCGTGATTCTATATCTACTCTATGAGACTGCAAAATTCTGAATCCTCACATCGCGTGCACTGCACACTGTCAGGATCATCCGATGCCAGCGTCAACACTGGACAGTCACATAACCACAGGTATGTGATTTGCATACTTCTAATATTCTAACTAGATGTGTGTGGCCTCACTCAACTCACTTGTATTGTAGAGAGGATGTGCACATCTAGAGAATGTTGCTGGAAGTATAGAAATCTCATCAAATGATCATCTGCTCTTGCCATAAGCACTGGAGAATCCTGACAGTGTGCGACTTGTGCAGTGGGAAGAATCAAAATTAGGATGCTACATAGAGTGACTGCAGACTTTCATCACAAACCTGGACAATCCCTTCAAGGCCTCATTGAGACATCCATTTTTTTTATTATTTTTCGTACAAGAAAAAAAACAAAACATTTCCATCATTTGTTTTTCATCTGCTCATTTTACCATCAGTGTGACATTAATTTTTCCTGTATGAAAAAAAATATCTAAAAAAATCCAGCACAGAATGACTGTTCAAATCAAGTACAGACGCTCAGTGAATCATGGCGGGGTCAATCAGTTAAAGGGAATCTGTCACCAGATTTTTGCTCCCATATCTGAGAGCAGCATAACGTAGAGACAGAGACCCTGATTCCAGCGATGTGTCACTTACTGAGCTGTTTGCTGTCATTTCGATAAAATCAATATTTTCTCTGCTGTAGATCTCGCAGTTATACAGAGCTCATGAATATGATGGATTACCTGTACCTGGCAGCACGGCAAGTAGTCCTGTAATGATACTCTCCTGATGATTAATCAGTGATTTTATCACAACTACACTAAGCAGCCCAGTAAGTGGCACATTGCTGGAATCAGGGTCTCTGCTCCTACATTATGCTGCTCTCAGATTAGGTGGCAAAAACCTGTTGGCATATTCCCTCTAAAGGGAATCTGTCAGGGGATTTCTTACTACCATACTAGTGGCATCCTGAAATAGGGCAGGGAGACCCAGAGAATTCAGAGTCGCACGCTGGCTGGTCAAGTATATGTAAATACAAATTCCCTGCTGCACACACCCATAGTCCCACCCACCCCTGGGCACTGATATTAAGTTACATTGAAGAGTTTTACTATTATTGACGCCTGTGCCAAGAAGTGAGTGGGATTATGGGCATAGGGAGCAGCGAATATGCGAGCAACATTGAATTTTCCAGGGCTTCCAGCAAGACAACAGAAGAAGTTACAGCAATAAAAGTTACTGATCCCGAAAGGGCTGCTCAAGCCCTATTTCAAGGTACCATTAGTTTTGTACTAAAAAAATCATATATCAGGTTCCCTTTAAGTGCTTCTTCCCACCTACTTTTTTTCCACACTTTTATGGCTCTCTGAAACCAGAGCTGTCAATCAAATAAGGGCTGGAGATAGAGGGCAAACATGCAAGTGTGTAGGTGTATTTACTGCACCACTTCAGAGTTTTTTCTTTTTTTCCCCTAAACTGGTGCTTTAAATCTAAGCCCCCTGTCTCATACTTGCCTAGGGCAACATCACCTTTTTTTGACATTACTCCGGTTGCGTGGCACCATCTTGTCCCCATAGTTTTTGACTGGCTGGAAGTCAGAAGATACATCACAAGCTCCCAATGCAAATCTATGAGAGCCAGAACCTAGCTCTCATAGACTTGTATTGAGTTGCTGTCATTGTTCCACCTCCCCGCCAACATGGCTAGGGGATGAAGCCTTCTCTAAGGCCTCACTTCCGGAGCTTGGATGCTTTAAATTCTGTCATCTCTGGTGAACCAGCGCCGGTGATACGCTTAGCACTGCTTTGCCTGTGATTGCTGGTCCCTGTAAGTGTTTCCTGATCCGTCCTTCCCCTGTGCTCTGTCTGTGTTCCCTCCCACCTCCTTCCTTCCTCAATAGCCTCAGTCGTTTCTCCTTCTCCTATCTCCCCACTCGGTTGCTTCCTCTAGTACTGACCTCGGCCTGACCTTGACCCCACTTTTGCTCACTCCTCCAGTCTTCTTTCTTACCGTACTGTGTATGACCTGGCCTGCCTGACCATCCCCAGCATGCCCCGTGACCTCTGTCTCCTGGCTGACTCTGCAGGGCAGTGCTCCAGCACACACCATGTGTCCACCTCCATGCTGATTCAGCTCTGTGTAGTGTCTATTCCTGCAGGGCTCCAGCTCCCCCTGGTGGTAGCCTGACAGTTGTGATCTCCAGCATGCTCAATAAAACACTGGAGCAGCTAGCAGGTCAGAAAATGCCGGAGACCCACAGGAGCAGCTGTGATAGCAGAAGAAGATGGTGGCAGGTGAGCATGACAGGGGTCAGGGGACTTAGATTTAAAGCACCACTCCAGTGGTAAAATAAAAAAACAAACAAATTACTGGAGTGGTGTGTTAAATGATTGTACTTTCCTTGAACAGTAATTTTTTGCTGACAGAGTCACAGTCCCTTATCAAGCTCTGTACTATTGTTTACTTGCAATGATTGTTTTAGCATCAGGAGATTATCATTGCTTTACAGCAGCCTCATGCCTGGTAGTCCAACCAGGCCCCTGCTGTCATAAACAGTTTACTAGTTGTAAAAATTGTACATAAAGCGCCAAAGCGCCTGGTTTGGTTGGGGACAGCTCTCTTCATTCTGCTGCATGGCTAAATCTAAAAATTGTGTCAGAACGGCTGCATCCAGTAATCTAAGTGATACATTGTTGGATTCAGGGGTCTTTTTCCCTAAAACATACTGCTCTCAGATGGGGTAGCAAAAGCAGCTGACAAATTCCCTTTAACTGATTTTGTGACTTTTTAATGGGAAAAATTGCTTGCAACTTTAAAAAACAAAACAAAAACCTGTCGTGCTGAGAAACCAATGGACGTGCGAAGACGCTCATAAACTCATAAATTTAAAGGATACCTGTTCCATATGTGAAAAAGAAGGATAGAACGTATACGCAAAACATGAATGAGACCAGTGACAACCATCGGCCACATGATTGCCGATCAGTGACCATTTTCCAGGCGGCCCGCGCTTCTGATGTACAAAGATCAATCAGTAATGGATTTATCTGTGCCACATGGATCATTTTTTTGATCCGGCTTCTGAACAAGATGCACCAGATTCCAGATATAATCTAATAGAAAACAACGAGATCAATTCGACCATTATCGATTTATTTTGTTTATATAAATATTTGCATATTATTCATAGCAGTTGTATAATATTATAACTGTTAATTTTTTGTTCACAATTTTGTTTACATTTTAATAGTAAAAATAACATTACAAGTATTGTAGAATACAAAAAAACAAACAAACAAGAACAATTGGATCCCTTGATGTCCAAACCCAAACCAGAAAAAAAAACACAGCAGAGGAAATAAATAAATAAATATAAATATATATATATATATATATATATATATATATATATATATGTGTATGGTGTATATATATATATATATATATATATATATATATATATATATCTATATATATATATATGAAGAAACAAAAATTAAAATGGAGCTATCGCTAAATATTCTGAAATTTCACTTCCGCTATTAATTCTTCAGAATTTTCAAGATCTTATCCAGCTGTCAATCAATAGAAACTTTTAGGCCATATTACTATATGCAAAAAAAAATACTTTTTGTCCCATCAGATTTTTTTTCTGCAGCCGTTTGCAGTAAAATATATCAAATATTATATATTTTAAATATATAACATATAAAATATATTATTATATAAATAAAAGTTATATAGTAATATATTTTATATATTATATATTTAAAATATATAATATTTTACTGGAAATGGCTTATATATAATATGCTTTTAGGCCATGTTCCCATATGCAAAAAAAAAAATAAAATCTACTTTTTGTCCCATTAGATTTTTTCTGCAGCCGTTTGCAGTAAAATATATAAAATATTATATATTTTAAATATATAATATATAAAATCTATGATTATATAAATAATAGTTATATAATAATATATTTTATATATTTAAAATATATAATATTTTATATACTTTACTGGAAACGGCTCATATATAATATGCTTTTAGGCCATGTTCCCATATGCAAAAAAGAAAAATCTACTTTTTGTCCCGTTATATTATTGTTTTTTTTTTAATTAAGAAAAAATCTATATATATATATATATATATATATATTATTGTTTTTGTTTTTTTTTAATTATTGTCATGTTTAGGCCATGTTCCCATATGCAAAACAAAATCTACTTTTTGTCCCTACATTTTTTCTGTAGCCATTTGTGATAACATATATGATCTGCTCAGACTATTGCATTTTTTCATGTTTTTTTTAACCCATGTCTGATGTATTTTTGGTGCAAATTAAATGCAGAGGGTTTTTGCAATATATACAAATATTCTAATTTTTTTATTATTATATTTAGGCCATATTCCAATATGCAAAAAAAAAAATCTACTTTTTGTCCCACTACATTTTTTCTGTAGCCATTTGCAGTAAAATATATAATCTGCTCTGGTTGCATTTTTTTCATGTTTTTTTTAACCTGTTCTGATGCAATTTTGATGCAGATTTAATGCAAAGGGTTTTTATAAATATCTTTAAATATATTCATATTATTATTTTTATATTTTTTATTATTATTATTATTATTATTATATTTAAGCCATGTATGCATATGCAAAAAACTCTATTTGTCCCGCTACATTTTTTCTGTAGCCATTTGCACTAAAATATATAATCTGCTTTGATTGTTAAATTTTTGCATGTTTTTTTAACCCAATTCTGGTGCATTTTTTGTGCAGATTTAAAGCAGAGGGTTTTTTTTTAATATATAGATATATTATTATTATTGTTATTATTATTATTATATATTTTTTTATTATTATATTTAGGCCATGCAAAAAAAATAATCTACTTTTTGTCCTGCTACACTTCTTCTGTAGCAATCTGCACTAAAATATATATGATCTGCTCATTTTTTTCATGTTTTTTAACTCATGTCTGATGCATTTTTGGTGCAAATTAAATGCAGAGGTTTTTTGTAATATATACAAATATTCTCATTGTTTTTATTATTATATTTATATATATATATATATATAGATATATTATTATTGTTATTATTATATTTTTATTATTATTATATTTAGGCCATGTACGCATATGCAAAAAAATAATCTACTTTTTGTCCTGCTACACTTCTTCTGTAGCAATTTGTACTAAAATATATATATGATCTGCTCAGACTCTTGCATTTTTTTCATGTTTTTTAACTTGTGTCTGATGCATTTTTGGTACAAATTAAATGCAGAGGTTTTTTGTAATATATACAAATATTCTAATTTTTTTATTATTATATTTAAGCCATATTCCCATATACAAAAAAAAAATAAAAATCTACTTTTTGACCAGCTATATATTTTTTTCTAGCTGTTTGTACTAAAATACATAATCTGCTACGATTATTGCATTTTTGCAGAATTTTTTCCATGTTTTTTTTACCCTTTTCTGATGCATTTTTTGGTGCAGATTTAATACAGACATTTTTTTTTTTTTAATATACACATATATTACTATAATTTTTTTTAGCATTATTATATTTAGGTCATGTTCCCATATGCAAAAAAACCCAACTTTTTGCAGATTTAGCAGGTTTTTTCAATATATGTAATATAATATTTATTTTTTTAGCACTGAACTGCTGAAATTCTGCATTATTTTTTAGACTGTCGATAAAAGACTATATGGAGAACGTACGAAAAAATAGCAGATTTCTGCAGGATTTTTAAACATGCAGAGGACATGAGTTTTAAAGAACTCCCATCCACTTTGAACTGATAAACAGCGGATTTTCTGCCCCCAAAAAATGCAGTGGAACAAACACAGGAGAATAGATTTGCGCTAGGTGGGAATATGGCCGTACGGTTGGTTCCCACATGACGCACATGCAGAGGATTCTCAGTCTGGATTGCCTTGAGCTAAGTTTGACAGAAGCAGTATCACAGATGAGATTTTCCGAATATTTTCGATGGGAACCTTCCCGTATTGTTTACTTCCAGTGGATCAGTAGATACAGCTCTGTAGTGAGTGGCACATTGGTGCGATCATGACATGACCTAGTCAGATCATTATCTCATGGAAGTAAAAAAAAATGAAGCTTCCTTCTATATGATAAAAAACAGGAATTAAGAAAAGTGTAAGAAGTTGAAAAAGTAATTGTAAAATCTTTCTTTTGACATCAAATCACTTTTAGTTGCATCTTTAAAACATCTGTCCTTTCACAATACAATTGCATACTTTAACAAATACATCGGAGATCAAAATTAGAGAACAACACACAATTTCCTAAATGTTGCGGTCATTGTGTCGTCCTATGTGATTATATCCTAACATGAGGAAACTCGCAGTAGTATAAGAATATTTCATAAATTGAATTTATTGTAAAACACATAATACAAATGTAAATGAGATAAATGAAAAAGAACACTGATCAACACCTGCAAGTTATTTGTGTTAATTGGCCACCTGGTGTTAATTTTCTTAATTATCTGACAAACCCTATGTAACTGGCAGCCTAACTTTCCAGTTTGCACTGACTTTGCAAAAATGGTGTGCCTTTCCAAAGTGACTGAAACCCTCCGGCAGCAGGTTGTCTAGATGAAGGTCAAAGGGGTGACCCTGTCAGCCTTAGAAAATGATGTTGGTCATTCCAAGTCTGTAATTTTGAGACTATTGCATCTTTACAACATCATAAAATCTTTCAAGTCCCTCAAGAAGGCTGGTCACCCTCAAAAGACAAATGCAAGAGAGGACAGGATAATGCGGAGAATCACCATGGGTAATCGTTTCAGCACTGTAGCTGGAATTACTCGGCAGTTCAGCACTGAACAGGGTAAGGATCTGTCTCATCATACAGTGTCACAACGTTTAAGAGCATTTGGACTGAAAGCCCACTTTGCAGTGACCAAACCTCTCATTAGCAGAAATAATCAAAAGGCTCATCTTTGGGAGGAGCATGTGTGGACACAGGAGAAGTTGTCCACAGTTCATTTTAGTGATGAAAGCAAGTTTAATTATTTGGGTCTAATGGGAAACATTATGTTTGTCTAAAAACTTGGGAAAGACTGAACCCAAAGTGTGTTAAGAAATCAGTGAAAGGTGGTGGAGGAAGTGTCCTGGTTTGGGGAGGAGTTAGACCTCTCATACAGCTACATGGAGTGAATACAAGTGAGTATCAGTACTTTCCTCAACAACATGTGGTTCCTTACTTGCATTCATCACTCAATCAGCTAGCAGGTTTCATGCAGGACAATGCCCCTGTCACACAGCAAAACAGGTAAAGCAATTCATTGAAACAGAAAACATTGAAAACAATGAAATGGCCAGCCCAGAATCCTGACCTAAATCCAATAAAAAACCTATGGAAATACTTGGGGACAAAGTTATGGCCAAGAAACCCACAACAGTGAAAGAATTTTGGAAGAGACTCGAAATAGAGTGGTCCAAAATCACACCAGAGCAGTGTGAGAGACTAGTGATGTCCTGTGGCCCCAGATGTGCTGAAGTCATTCAAAGCAAAGGCCTGTACACGTCCTACTGATTGGTAACTGTTTTTACCTTCAGAAAATTTACTTATAATCTTTCTCTGTGCTACACTCATTGTTATTCTCTAATTATGATCATTACGTTTTGGGCAAAATATTTTTCGGATTATAAGACGCACTTTTCCTCCCAGAAATGTGGGAGGAAAGTGAGGGGTGCGTCTTAAAATCCGAACGTAGCTTACCGGGGGGTGATTGAGAGAGGTCACAGGAAGCAAGCACTCTGTGCAGGGGCTGGCGGAGTTGCTGTGGTCGGTGGCGGCCTGCGGAGCTAATGTCTGCTGTGGCCGGCGGAGCTGATGTGTGCGGCGGCGGCCGTCGGAGCTGATGTGTGCGGCGGCCGGCAGAGCTGATGTGTGCAGCGGCCGGCGGAGCTGATGTCTGCGGCGGCGGCAGCCAGCGGAGCTAATGTGTGCAGCGGCGGCCGGCGGAGCTCATGTCTGCGGCGGCAGTGGCCGGCGGAGCTAATGTGTGCGGTGGCGGCCGGCGGAGCTAATGTGTGCGGCGGCGGCCGGCGGAGCTGATGTGTGCGGTGGCGGCCGCCAGAGCTGATGTGTGCGGTGGGCGGCGGAGCTACCGTGTGCGGCGGCAGCTGCCGAGGTACAGGTAAGGACTTCAAATAATGGCGCCCAGAATCCGCGCATGCGCAGATGGAACTCTTGGCTCAAGAGCTCCATCTGCGCATGCGCTGTCTCTGGGCGCCATTTGTTTGAAACACGTCTTCAGAATAACCCTTGCCTCGCCGCCCCCCTCACAGAACAGAGCATGCAGAAAGCAGAACCAGCACAGGGCAGAGTAGAGCCAAGCCTGCACGGAGCAAGGCAGAACCAGCATGGGGCAGAGCCAGCACGGGGCACAGCAGAACCAGCACGGAGCAGAGGCAGGACAGAACAGAGCAGAGCCAGCATGGAGCAGAACCTGCAGCCCCAGCACAGCGGTAAGTCACCACCGGTTTATAAAACAGACCCCATCTTTTTTTTTACCTATTTTTTCCTCTGAATTTGGGGTGCGTCTTATAATCCAGTGCATCTTATAAAACGAAAAATACGGTATGTTGATAAATTTTGGATCTTCTGTAAAACACTTTAGTGGCATGGTATACAACTTACAAAAAACCTTCAACTATTGATCAATGTAGATTGTAGTATTTCTGAAAAAAGAAAGTGATCATACATTGTTCTCTAATTTTGATCTCCAGTGTAGATTTCTTAGACCTGATGAGGCAGCTGTGGTTACTGGGAGAATTCACATAAGATTGGCTGTATAATCCTAGAGCAGTGATGGCGAACCTATGGCACGCGTCCCAGACTGGGCACGCAGAGCCCTTTTTGCTGGCACGCGCGCTGTCACCACATTCAGCCACTGTGCACTGTCGGTGTGATCGCGCCGACAGTGCAAAGTGGTGTTTAGCAGAGGAGACATTTCTCCTCGCTCTGACACGCCTCCTCTCCTGAGCCGCAGGCCTGTTGCCTAGGAGACGGAGGAGCATCAGTAGGCGGCGCCGGCGTCTTGTGGCCGCGCAGGAACTGAACTGAGGACGCAGCGATGGAGCGGTGCTGCAAGGTGAGTTTTTTTTATTTTTAAGCTGTGTGTGGCTGTGCCAAGGTGTGGGGGACAGAGCCAGCACGGGGCAAACATGGAGCGCATGGGGGAAATATGGGGAGCATGGGGCAAACATGGGAGCACGGGGCAGACATGGGAGCACGCGGCAGACATGGGAGCACGGGGCAGACATGGGGAGCACGGGGGAAACATGGGGAGCAAGGGGGAAACATGGGGAGCACGGGGGAAACATGGGGAGCACGGGGGAAACATGGGGAGCACGGGGGAAACATGGGAGCAGGGGGCAAACATGGGAGCAGGGGGCAAACATGGGAGCACGGGGCAAACATGGAGTGTCAAGCCCCGCTAACGCTGTGTCGGTGCATTACCTTCAGGGACTCCACTCGGCTGGATCCTGTCACAGGTAGGAGATCTTCTTCTTGTCGTGACGCCACTCTCAGTATTGCGGTCAGTGGGGACCGCCACTGCAGGTTGAGGGATGCCTGGGGCTGATGGTGAGTGCAGTCAGTTGGAATAGCCTCCTGAGAGTGAGGCAAGCCCCAGGGCCCTGTGTAGATGTGTAGAACTACAAGGCGCAGAATGACTCAACACAGGCAGAGTGTCTTTCAGGGTTTTTACTCACAGTTGATAGGGTGAGTAACCCGGGCGTAGCTGGGATTAACCAGACTGGAACCAGGTATCCTTCAGGCTGACTTCTGATGGTGACTACCAACTCGCCTTCCTTAGCCCTTTTTGGTTTGGGGTGACCCCGACTTTTAGTCCCTATGGGGGTCACCCAGGGAAGATGCTGCAGCCTCTCTCCCCTTCGTTTGCCGTTTGCTTGTCGCCTGG
Source organism: Anomaloglossus baeobatrachus (assembly GCF_048569485.1). Classification (NCBI taxonomy): domain Eukaryota; kingdom Metazoa; phylum Chordata; class Amphibia; order Anura; family Aromobatidae; genus Anomaloglossus; species Anomaloglossus baeobatrachus. Next base: position 84,426,339 of record NC_134353.1, on the reverse strand, counting down.
ACCAGATCACTCCAGCTGCTTGCCTCCTGTGAACTATGGGCCATCACTGTGGCTACGTGGCTGCGGCTTTTAGGTGTTGTGGTGTGGGCTTGGAGGGCCCCACACCGGCAGGTTTAGCAGGGAAAGGTGGATCTATCCCCGCTCCGGGATCTGCCGCCCGTTTGGGCCTGGTTCTCCCTAGCAGTCTCCTTACTTCCCACTCCGTGCTCTCTCTCTAGCTGAGATGGGTTTCGGGTAGCACTCCTAGTTGACCGTTCTCCCCCGTCGGTAGCCACTGCGCGGACGCTGTCAGACTACAGCAGCCCACGGGATCTGCTCCTGCTCTGAGCTCCCTGGACTCTGCACTGAACTGGCTCACATCTGGGACCTTCACTCCTGCTCCTGTCTGAGCTCCACTTCATGCTCCTCACTCCTCCACACTCTGCTTCCGACTCTTTACTCCTCCTTCTCTTTTCCCTTTGTGCCTGCCTACGCCACCTAGCAACCAGACTCTCTTACCACACCCCTTGAGAGGAGATGGAGGCTTTTGGCCCCCTCCACTATTCCAGTGGAGGTCAAGGCTTTTCCCCCTCCTGGGATCCCCAGGGGTCCTCTCAAAGGTACATGTGTGAGACCTGATCACTATGCGCCTGTGTAGTCACACCTCGGTCAGCCTTCTGGATTACCTGTGTTGTACTGTCCCCAGCATGGGTGCAGTACACAGTGGTGCCTGACCAGGTCAGGGGCGCCACATTCCCCCTTAGTTATCACCAGCACGTCCTCGGGCTGCAAGACAACATTTTAAAATGCATAAAACATTAAAACATGTAAAACATTTTTAAAATCACCAGGTACCATACATCACCACCCTCCACCCACAAGTCCGTTAACCCACCCAAAACCCTTTCACGTTGGCCGCGCCTTCAGCCACTTCTGGCAGGATGTAGAGGCGGCTTTCATGGGCTGGTGGTTTCAGGGTATACCTGGCCTGGTGGATCCGCGCCTTCAGCCCCTTCTGGCAGGATGTAGAGGCGGCCTCCACAGTCGGTGCTGACCAGGTACCCTCTTTGTGGTGGAGAGCCAGGCCCCATAAACAGGCATGCTCTCTGGTTGCAGGTGAGCCAAGGCCCTATATACGGACGTGCTCCCTTGGTTGCAGACGAGCCAAGCCCCTAAACAGGCTGACTCTGGTGGTGGTGCCTCTGGTGTAACTATTTACACTGCGAGAGTTTGTGGCTATAGCCAGTTCATAGCCTTAAGGTTCATTTCTCACATCAGTTTATGTGGGCACATTGCTTAAACTTGTAAAACGTTGCAAAACTTCAAAACTGGTCAAAACTTTAACTTTTCAACTGCTGTACTTCTTACTTTACATGGATTCCTCCTCACCAGGGCTTGGGCCTGTAGGGCTGCGGCACCTGTTGGTTTCTCCATCTTGGTCATCAATGGGTTCCTTTTCTTTTCTTTCCTCTGTATCTTCTGTATCTGTTTCTTTCTCTGTATCTGTTTCTTTTTCTGTAGGACATGGTGTTACGTCTAGCGCATACCACCCTCTTTCTCCTTGATGCATGGTAAACTGTACGGAGTCTCCTGTACGCAGGTTCCTTCCAGGATGTCCTCTGGGCAAATTAGCTCTGACGTCTCTCCTATTGACAAAAATGCCTTCTTTGATACCAGGTGCAACGATGAAGCCGTATCCTGATTTTAGGCTGAAATCTTCCACAATTCCTCTACAAAGGGGTCCTCTGACCTGTGCTTTGGCTCTTCTCAGGAACCGTTTCTCCTGTAGGTCTCTGGCCGTGACTTCTCTCTGCTCTGGGGATGGCGGTGCAGGGGACAACTGGGTTCTGCTACGACGCCGTGTCTTGCGGGCTTGATTCTGCTGGGCTGTTACTTCAATGCCTGCAGGCCCCCAGGTGAGGTTTCTGGGCAACTCCTCCTCAGCAGATGGTGTCAGGTCTTCCTCATCCCATCGGGAATATGGCAGCATCTCCGGCTCTGGGCATGGGTCCACAGCTGGTGGCTCCTGAGTCAACTCCTCAACTTCCTGGCCTCCTCTCCCCCTTAGTTCTTCTTGGCACTCCTTTGGTGGCGGTGCTGGGGATGGACTTCCTTCAGCAGGCCCAGGCGGGGGACTCTTTGGCGTGATTGCTGCAGGGGTTGCCGGAATCCTCTTGGGGGTGTGCGGAGGGAGTATGTACTGGTCCACCAACCATTGTGGAAACTTGGCCTCCATGTCAGCCTTCAGCTGCCAGTATGCGGGGTCCTCCCCCAGCGTGGGCTTTCCAGCAGGGACCTCTTTGGACTGGGGAGCGGTGTCTGCTCTGGCCTTACAGGCCGGGGTAAATAAGGGTACGTCTGTCTTTTCTTGGCGGGCCGCGCCTGGCATGGCGGCGGCCTGGTCTTGGCGGGCCGCGCCTGGCATGGCGGCGGCCTGGTCTTGGCGGGCCGCGCCTGGCATGGCGGCGGCCTGGATCAGCGTCGCTGTTGCAGTGGGCTCTATGCAGGCTGAGCTGGCCGTCGCTGCAGCAGTCTGGGCTTGGCGGGGCGCGCCTGGCGTGGCTGCGGCCTGGTTCAGCACCTCACTTGCGGCGCGGACGAGCGTTGCTGCGGCGGTGGGGTCTTGGCGGGCCGGGCCTAGCAGGGCGGCGGCCTGGGTCAGCGTTACGCCTGCGGCGCGGATGAGGGTCGCGGTGGCAGCCGGTTCTTTGCGGGCCGGGCAGGGCATCGCTGCAGGGACCGGGTCTTGGTGGGCCGAGCAGGGCATCGCTGCGGGGACCGGGTCTTGGTGGGCCGAGCAGGGCATCGCTGCAGCGGCCTGGGCTTGGCGGGCCGCACCGGGCGTGGCTGCGGCCTGGATCAGCGTCGCCGCACCTGGCGCCTCCTCAGGGACCGCGGGCGGAGCAGCAAGGGTCGGGGCATCCGGGCTGGCAGGGGCAACACAGGACTCACCCATCGTTGGCAGCATCGGGGCCTGAGTCGTTGCCACTCGGTCTGGCGCTCGGCGCGCGGCTCTCCCTTCATAGGCCTGAACCGCGGCAGCCATCTCCAGAAGTTCCATGCGTTCTTCTCTGATCTGCTCCACGACCCGGGTCTCCAGTCGGTCGCAGAACTGGGCCAGCTCCCGATACCACCAGGCAGCGGAGCCCGGTTCTGGGTTTCTGCGGTCAGACGCCATTTCTTCTGCGCCCTCTTCTGCACGATTTCCCAGCAGTGGACTCGTCGTTGCCTCTAGTAGCAAGCTGTTCAGTTTCCGCTCTGCCTCTTTCAGCAGCTCCTCTCCCAGCAGCAGGCTTCTGGCTCCCTTTCTGTCCCGACGTCTCTGGACGCTTCCGCTCTCTTCACAAGCGAGGTCAGAACTCTGCAGGGGATCTCTGGGTAGCCACACCTCTTCGTGGGCGGTAACTTCTTCCAGCGCGGGCTGCTGTTGTTTTTCAGCGCGCTTTTCATGGTGGCAATATGGCGGCGCTTCCAATTTTTCAAGCGGACCGCCCAGGCACATGGTCACCTGTCTGAACAGGTCTAGTCCTTATCCTGTTCGTGACGCCAGATGTCAAGCCCCGCTAACGCTGTGTCGGTGCATTACCTTCAGGGACTCCACTCGGCTGGATCCTGTCACAGGTAGGAGATCTTCTTCTTGTCGTGACGCCACTCTCAGTATTGCGGTCAGTGGGGACCGCCACTGCAGGTTGAGGGATGCCTGGGGCTGATGGTGAGTGCAGTCAGTTGGAATAGCCTCCTGAGAGTGAGGCAAGCCCCAGGGCCCTGTGTAGATGTGTAGAACTACAAGGCGCAGAATGACTCAACACAGGCAGAGTGTCTTTCAGGGTTTTTACTCACAGTTGATAGGGTGAGTAACCCGGGCGTAGCTGGGATTAACCAGACTGGAACCAGGTATCCTTCAGGCTGACTTCTGATGGTGACTACCAACTCGCCTTCCTTAGCCCTTTTTGGTTTGGGGTGACCCCGACTTTTAGTCCCTATGGGGGTCACCCAGGGAAGATGCTGCAGCCTCTCTCCCCTTCGTTTGCCGTTTGCTTGTCGCCTGGACCAGATCACTCCAGCTGCTTGCCTCCTGTGAACTATGGGCCCTCACTGTGGCTACGTGGCTGCGGCTTTTAGGTGTTGTGGTGTGGGCTTGGAGGGCCCCACACCGGCAGGTTTAGCAGGGAAAGGTGGATCTATCCCCGCTCCGGGATCTGCCGCCCGTTTGGGCCTGGTTCTCCCTAGCAGTCTCCTTACTTCCCACTCCGTGCTCTCTCTCTAGCTGAGATGGGTTTCGGGTAGCACTCCTAGTTGACCGTTCTCCCCCGTCGGTAGCCACTGCGCGGACGCTGTCAGACTACAGCAGCCCACGGGATCTGCTCCTGCTCTGAGCTCCCTGGACTCTGCACTGAACTGGCTCACATCTGGGACCTTCACTCCTGCTCCTGTCTGAGCTCCACTTCATGCTCCTCACTCCTCCACACTCTGCTTCCGACTCTTTACTCCTCCTTCTCTTTTCCCTTTGTGCCTGCCTACGCCACCTAGCAACCAGACTCTCTTACCACACCCCTTGAGAGGAGATGGAGGCTTTTGGCCCCCTCCACTATTCCAGTGGAGGTCAAGGCTTTTCCCCCTCCTGGGATCCCCAGGGGTCCTCTCAAAGGTACATGTGTGAGACCTGATCACTATGCGCCTGTGTAGTCACACCTCGGTCAGCCTTCTGGATTACCTGTGTTGTACTGTCCCCAGCATGGGTGCAGTACACAGTGGTGCCTGACCAGGTCAGGGGCGCCACAGGAGCATGGGGCAAACATGGGAGCACGGGGCAAACAAACAGAGCACGGGGCAAACAAACAGAGCACGGGGCAAATAAACAGAGCATGGGGCAAATAAACAGAGCACAGGGGCAAACAAACAGACCACGGGGGCAAACAAACAGACCACGGGGGCAAACAAACAGACCACGGGGGCAAACAAACAGAGCACGGGGCAAACAAACAGAGCACGGGCAAGCAAACAGAGCATGGGCAAGCAAACAGAGCACAGGGCAAGCAAACAGAGCACAAGGCAAGCAAACAGAGCACGGGGCAAACAGAGCACGGGGCAAACAAACAGAGCGCGGGGCAAACAAACAGAGCGCGGGGCAAACAAACAGAGCGCGGGGCAAGCAAACAGAGCACGGGGCATACATGGCTGCAAGGATGGGGGAAACATGCAAAGATGGAGAGAAACATGCAAAGATGGGGGAAACATGGCTGCAAGGATGGGGGAAACATGGCTGCAAGGATGGGGGGAAACATGCCAGGATGGGGGTACATTTACCAGGATGGGGGATACATTTACCAGGATGGGGGGAAACATGAAAGGATGGGGGGAAATATGCCAGGATGGGGGTACATGAACATGCCAGGATGAGGACAAATGCCAGGATGGGGAACATTTAGCAGGAAGGGTGACATTTACCAGGATGGGGTACATTTACCAGGAAAGGGGACATTTACCAGGAAAGGGGACAGTTACCAGGATAAGGGAACATGCCTGGATGAGGTACATTTACCAGGATGGGGTCATTTAACAGCATGGGGGAACATGCCAGGATGGGATACATTTACAATGATGGGGTACATTTACCAGGATGGGGTACATTTACCAGGATGGGGTACATTTACCAGAGTGGAGGACATTTACCAGGAATGGGGTACATGCCGCGATGGAGGAACATTTACCAGGATGGGGAATATGCCGGGATGGGGTACATTTACCAGGATGGGGCCATGATGGGGACAAATTTACCAGAATGTAGGAAATATATATCAGGATGGGGGACATGTTTACCAGGAAGTGGCCAGGAAGGGGACAGACCTACACAATGAAAGGGGAGGGGAGCAACTCGTACATCTTTATGGGATTTCAGGATGTTCAGACTTTGAAAATTAGATGTGCATTACAGGGTGACATCTGATTGCATTCCAGGCTAAAATCTCTGTCTAATATGCTGCAATTTTTTTCCAGAGGGATCAATCCAACTGCTGTGTCTGGAAAGGGCAGTGGCAGAGGCTCAGCTTCAATGTGTTGTAAGCATGCACGAGCGTGATGCCCCCTGTTGAAGAGAAGACTGCAAAGGTAAGGTTACAATCAATTATTTACATAATAGGATTGGTTGGCACTTCGGAAAAAAAAATGGGTTTAGGGCTACAGTGTGAGCACTCGGCCTGTAAAAGGTTCGCCATGACTGCCCTAGAGGGTCATTTTATTGTTATTATCAGTCTCTCTAGGAAACTTTCAAAAGGCATTCTACAGTTATTCTGGCACAGATTTTGTAAGTAAATATACCAGCCTTATCAGGTCTAAAGTCTATTATTGTATACTGTATGTATTGTGAAAACTGATGTTGGATCCCTTTAAGCAGAAGGAAAAAATGTCCTCTGTGCACACGCTGCGGATTTACTGCGGATTTTACTGCGGATTTGCTGCAGAAAATGTTTCTAACATTTTTGCAGTCATTCTCCAGCAAAACCTATGGGTATAAAAAAAAATACTGTGCACACACTGCGTTTTTTTATAACCGCAGATTTCCCCGCAGAATTTCCGCTGTGGAATTAATGAGCATGTCACTTCTTTTCCATAGGTACCTGCAGTATTTTACCCCATTGACTGTAATGTAATCATGAAATACCGCAGGGAATAACGCAGGTAGCAAAATATGTGCGTTTCATTGCGTTTTCCTGCGTTATTCCAGTGGTATTTTACGTTTTTTGGGACATAATGTCCATCAGTTCCTTGCTTTTTGCAAGGAAGTGATGAGGAAGAGGACATAGAGCAGAGAGAAAATACACACATATCACACTCACACAGACACATAGAAAACAGCAACATACGTTCGGAGGGCTAGTATTTGGCTAGAAACTGCTCCCCATATAAAGTATTTTATTTATTTATTTTATACAGCTGTCACACTGCAACTAATCATAGCCGCCGGTAGGCGAGTCTTTATTGTGCAGTAAAATAAATAAATAATTTAAAAAAAGGCGTGCGCCCAACCCCCCCCAATTTTGATACCAGCCAAGATAAAGCCACACAGCTGAGGGCTGATATTCTCACAACGGGGGGAGCCCCATGTTATGGGGTTATGGGGAGCGCACCAGCCTAAAAATATCAGCCAACAGCCGCCCGAAATTGCCGCATTTATTAGATGTGACAGTCCCAGGACTCTACCTGTCTCATCCCGATTGCCGTGATGGGGTGGTAATCGGGGTAATAAGAAGTTAAATGCAGCCCATGGATGCCACTAAGTCCTAGTTTAGTGAAGGCAGGCAGCTATGAGACACCCCCTCATCACTAAACTGTAAGTAAAAGTAAATAAACACAAAAACCACAAAAATCCTTTATTTGACATAAAAGACAAAAAAGACCCCTCTTTCACCACTTTATTAACCCCACCAATAACAGACCTCCAGGTCCAATGTAATCCATACGATGTCCCACGACGCTTCCAGCTCTGCTACACCTGACACTCACAGGGAGCGCCATAGACCATGACTGCTCACTGTGAGGGGCAGGCCGCAGGTGAAGTTAGCTGCGCAAGCTCAGCGGTAACTTCACTAATGTGCTTTGCAGTGACAGATGGAGGACTCAAGGTGGAGGACTCCAGCTGTCACTGCACATCAGCTGACTGAATTCACCGCTGATCTGCCTCCGGACGCTGGTCTCCTGCTTACAGGCCAGCTCATGCATATGCAGTTATGCACTGCACAGCCGACCCATAAGTAGCAGAGCGCCGGAGACAGCCGCACGGGACAGAGCATCACGGAGGACTTGCACCATGGACAGCAGGAGCGGAGAAATCTTGACCTAATCTTATTATATTTTTTCGTATATACAGCTTTCATGAAGCTGTATATATCATGTCATGGACATTTTCCATTTTTTTGTTTTCGTTTTTTTTCCAAGCCTGGTCATCAGCTGACCCCCGGCTGTCATGACAACCCATCGACACACTGTGAATACATCAGTGGCGCACTGATGGGAGTGAAGAATGATGTGCATCCCGCCGGCGCACGTTAAATCCTGCTTTCAGAGATTAACAGTGGGATTTAATGGGTTACTAGAAATGGGCGGATCACTGATCTACCGGCGGCTGTTAAAGGCACCTGTTGGCTGATCAGATCAGCTGACGTGTGCAGAGAAAGATGTGGGATCAGCGTGCGAACACACATCAAAGGCAGATCCAAGACCTTGGATGTAAATATCTGTCATATGTCGTGAAGGGGTTAAAGAGGTTTTCCACTAACAAATCACATCTCCGTGGCCGGGAGGAAGTAAAAAGAAGAATAAAGACATTACAACACGGAATCACAAATAAATATTTCTTTGAGATATAATATTTGTTTTTAAAGTAGACAGTAAAAAAATACTCTTGCATCCTCCCCGGCCCAGGAGATGTGGTGTGATCAGATCACGTCCCTGTACGGTCAGACACGGCCATTACACAGTACACAGCAGGGACACAAATAGAAGATTATCTCAGCACATGAACGTTTTTTTTAAACAGATCCAATTGTGGAAATTATTATTATTCCAAGATCTATTGATTAAAATTAACTTTGTTGATGTGAAAACCCCTTTAAGGCTCATTCAGACTTATAAGAATAAGTGCATGGACACAATGGAGTACAATAGTCCTCTGGGAAAACATAGTCAGAAATGGTATGTACACACAGCAGTTGATTCATTTTCTATTTGCCTATTTACAGGACAGGAATAATATCCACATCCCTGGATTAAGAGGCAAAAATATACAAAGTACCATGCACAAACAGTTATGACTTAAATATATACCATTCAGAAAGCTGCCACATAAAAATGGCTCTCAAACACTTAAATCAATCATAATGCCGGTCTAAAGTGCAGTGCATTGTAAATGAATGGCTTACCCATGTAGTATTAAGTATCGGTTACAGGCCCAGGGATATCCCGACACACGTTTCACAGATGCTTTTTCAAAGGGATAGGAATGAATATATTTTCAGGTACATAAAGAGGGGATGAATCAACTTATATCAGTCACCGGCAGTCAGGACGCTGGCTGTGTAAGGGGTACTTTGCATGCTGCGACATCGATAGCCGATTGTAGCGATGCCGAGCGCGATAGTCCCCGCCCCGTCGCAGATGCGATATCTTGTGATAGCTGCCGTAGCGAACATTATCGCTAAGGCAGCTTCACACGCACTTACCTGCCCTGCGACGCCGCTCTGGCCGACGACCCGCCTCCTTCCTAAGGGGGCGGGTCGTGACGCGTCACAGCGACGTCACACGGCAGGCGGCCAATAGAAGCGGAGGGGCGCAGATGAGCGGGACGTAAACATCCCGCCCACTTCCTTCCTTCCTCATTGCAGGCAGGACGCAGGTAAGGAGATGTTCCTCGCTCCTGCGGCTTCATACATAGCGATGTGTGCTGCCGCAGGAACGAGGAACAACATCGTACCTGTCGCTGCAGCGAAATTATGGAAATGACCGACGTGACACAGATCACCGATTTTTGACTGTAACACGCTCGTTCATCTTCCCTCCTAGGCTTTACACGTTGCGACGTCGTTACCGGCGCCAGATGTGCGTCACTTTCGATTTGACCCCGACGATATCGCAGTAGCGATGTCGCAACGTGCAAAGCACCCCTAAGTATGTCCCCGAAGTATTGACCTCTTCCCATGGCGTCTGGATAAAGGATCTACCAGTTGATAGACATTATATTGTGAAAACATCCACATCTATGAATAGCATCAACCCAGAGTTTGCTGTTTTCTCTGTGGAGAGTGTCTCGCTTGTACTAATGGAAATATTATTGGACGTTTTACAGTTGAAACCACAAGTTTAGATCCACTCTCTATAGAGACACATCTGCATTTTTTTTTCACTATCTGACATGACATTAGAATAAACCTTTCCCATTTTAGGTCAATTAGGAACCAAAATTATTTTTATTTGACAAATGCCAGAATAATGAGAGAGAATGTTTTATGGCATTTTTATTACTTTCTGCAAAGTCAAAAGTTTCCATACATTTCATATGTATTTGGTACCATTGCCCTTAAACTGTATGACTTGGTTCAAATATTTTGGATATCCTTCCACAAACTTCTAACAATAGTTGGTAGGAATTTGGGCCCATTCTTCCTGACAGAACTGGTGTAACTGAGCCATGTCTATAGGTCGCCTTGCTTGCATCTGCCTTTTCAGCTTTGCCCTTATATTTTCAATAGGATTGAGATCAGGCTTTTGTGATGGCCACTCCATAACATTGACTTTGTTATCCTTAAGCCACTTTGTAACCAGTTTGGCAGTATGCTTCGGGTCATGGTCCATTTGAAAGACCCATTTCTGCTCAAGCTTTAAGTTCCTGGATGATTTCTTGAGATGTTGCTTCAGTATTGCCACATAATCTTCTTTCCTCATGATGCCATCTGGTTTGTGAAGTGCACCAGTCCCCTCTGCAGCAAAAAAACCCCACAACACGATGCTGCTACCCCCCGTGTTTCACAGTTGAGATGGTGTTCTTAGGTTTCAAAGCTTCTCCCTTTTTCCTTCAAAGCTAAGGATGGTCATTATGGCCAAAGAGTACAATTTTAGTTTTGTCAAACCACAGGACATGTCTCCAGAAACTAAGGTCTTTGTTCCTGTGTGCATTTGCAAACATTAATCTGGCTTTTTTATGTTTCTTTTGGAGTAATGGCTTCTTCCCGGCAGAGTGGCCTTTCAGCCCATGTTGATACAGTAATCGTTTCACTGTGGATAATGACACAATCTTACCAGCTTCCACCGGCATCTCCACAAGGACTTTTGCTTTTGTTTTTGGATTGATATGCCCATGTCTTATCAAAGCACATTGATCTCTAGTACATAGAACCCGTCTCCTTCCTGAGCGGTATGATGGCTGGACAATCCCATCTTGTTTGTAGTTGTGTATAATTATTTGTATAGATGAACGAGGCACCTTCAGGTAAATGGAAATTGCACCCAATGATGAACCAGACTTGTGCAAGTCCACAATTCCCTAACTCATATTTTGGATGATTTCTTTTGACTTTCCCATGATACTACACAAAGAAGCAGTGTGTTTCAGGTGTGCATTAAAATACACCCACAGGTGTGTCTCTAATTAACTCAGATGTTGCCAATAAACCTATCAGAAGCTTCCAAAGAAATGACATCATCATATGGGCCGTCCGATATTGTTTAAAGGCAAAGTACTCTTAAGGCCTCATCACACACAGAGATAAGTCTTTGGCAGATCTGTGGTTGCAGTGAAATCATGGACATATTGTTCCATTTGTACACAGCCACAAACCTGGCACTGATTGTCCACAATTTCACTGCAACCACAGATCTGCTGCAGAAATATCTCTGTGTGTGACAGAGCCTTTAGTGTATGTAAAGTTTTGACTTTGCAAAAAGTAATAAAAATGCCTTAAAACATTCTCTCTCTCTCTCTCATTATTCTGGCATTTGGCAAATATAAATAATTTTGGTTCCTGATTGAACTAAAACAGGAAAGGTTTATTCTGATTTCATGTCAAATAGTGAGGAAAAACATGCAGATGTGTCTTTATACAGTGTGTCCACCCATATCCTGTCCACCGCCATTAACTTGAGACTGGCGGCAGCTATAGGAAAAGAAGTGCTGTCTAGGTATAGTAAAGCAGCCATGTGCTACGCAATGAAACCACCTATAGCACCACCTGGTGGAAAATAACAGAGTTAGCATTTTTATCTCGAACACAGAACGAGATAGAGAAAAAAAGTGAATTAAAAAATTGTAGGGCATCATCAATTCAATACGAATCGACGGGCGGACTAATTGGGGGATATAACACCCTTGGGACTAGTCTCCTCACTCATTAGCATATCATAAAGGATCTTTAGAAATACTTTTTCTAAAGATCTCTTTATCTATGCTAGTGTATACAGGGATAGTTAGGCAGGGATTAGCAATATACATCCAGAACTGCTCGTGGATCTGGTTGCATATTGCGCCTGACAGGTTCCCTTTAAACTTCTATTATTTTTGGTTTGTTTGGTTTTTAGTAATTTCATATGTGAGGAAGGATTATCCACATCTATTTACCTTATTATTATTGTTCTTTGAAAGTATTGTCCATCACTTGATAACAAAATCCACTGGATTTGATTTATGACATCATTGAATGAAACAAGAAAACACTTTGGGATATGAGGTGTCATATATGCATGCATTTCCTTAGCATTGTGAAGTTATATATATTTTCCATTTATTTTCTGTTATTAATTCATCAATGTTTTCATCATCATCATCATCATCATCATCATCATCATCATCATTATGCTCATCATCATTATTATTATTGTTATTTATTTTTCATTGTATTATTTTATTGTTATTATTTTGGTTATCAATATATCATATATTGTGCTCATTCTCACATTGTCATATATTTATTAAGCACTGTGTTCTGTATGTGGTGTTCACAATGTGATCCATACAATTGTATGACTGTCACCCATTGATGATCTTATTGTATTCTTAACTGAATACAGTGGAACCTTCGATTAAAGGTGGTGTCACACACAGCGACGGCACTGCTAAGTCACCATTTTCTGTGACGTAGCAGCGACGTCCCGTCGCTGTCACTGCGTGGGACATCCAGCAACGAGCTGGCCCCTGCTGTGAGGTCGCCGCTCGTTGCTGAATGTCCTGCTTCATTTTTTGGACGTTGCTCTCCTGTTGTGAAGCACACATCGCTGTGTGTGACAGCGAGAGAGCGACAAACTGAAGCGAGCAGGGAGCAAGGACACGGCTTCTGGCAGCCTGCGGTGAGCTGTAACCACGGTAAACATCGGGTAACCAAGAAGGCCTTTCCTTGGTTACCCGATATTTACATTAGTTACTAGCACCGCCGCTCTCACGCTGCCAGTGCCAGCTCCCTGCTCTCCTAGCCAGAGTACACATCGGGTTAATTACCCGATGTGTACTCCAGCTACGTGTGCAGGGAGCTGGAGCTGGCAGCGTGAGAGCACACCTCTTAGCGCTGGCTCCCTGCACACGTAGCAGAGTACACATCGGGTAATTAACCCGATGTGTACTCTGGCTAGGAGAGCAGGGAGCCAGCGCCAAGCGGTGTGCGCTGGTTACCAAGGTAAATATCGGGTAATGGTTACCCGATATTTACCTTAGTTACCAAGCGCAGCGTCGCTTCCACACGTCGCTGCTGGCTGGGGGCTGGTCACTGGTCGCTGGTGAGATCTGCCTGTTTGACAGCTCACCAGCGACCATATAACGACGCAGCAACGATCCTGATAAGGTCAGGTTGCCCGTCGTGATCGCTGCTGCGTCGCTATGTGTGAAAGGGGCTTAAGAGTAACTTGGTTTGAGAGCGTTTTAAAAAGACAAGCAAAGCTTTTTAAAAAATTGTAACTTGGTTTAAGAGCAATGCTTTGCAATAAGAGCAAATTCCCACTGTGCACACTTCTGGCTCCATCCTTTCACCGCGCTCTGACCCGCTCTGTGTAAACCTACTGGAGGTAACTTTCTGTACATATGTACTGTATACAGTATACCATTGTACAGTACAGTATATACTATTTAGCATATCAATTTGCATTTGTGGATACAGTCTTGTACTCTCTTTCGGCTAACCAGTGCAGCACATTGTTTGTACCTCCCGCACAACAACAATTCCATTGTAAGCTAATGTGCAGTTTAATTTGTTTTAAGTGTCTTTTACTGTACTGTATATTTGCTGAATTATTGTCATTTTCAGGCCCTGTGGATATATATATATATATATATATATATATATATATGTTTTGGACTACCATGTAATATCTGGCATTTTAATATATAAATTCTCATATTTTTTGTGTGTCTCTTTTGGTAACTTAATAAAATTTGAATTTTCTCAAAGCAATATTCTACTCCATTGTGTCCACGCACTTATTTTTATTGTTAGTAAGAGTATATTCCATGACTGCTTTTGTCCATACTTGTTGTTATAGTGGTTACTTGCAAATGGTTTGTCATTCTGCCCCTGGATAACATATAACAGGTACTTAGTTTTAAAACTTGCATTCATTTAGATTTGTATGGTTAACCTATGAGTGCTAACCTTGTTTTTAACGGATAATACCTGTACCTAGTATAGTCTATAGGGCTGTTCACTAGGGATGAGCGGACCCGTGGAAGTTCGGGTTTGTCAGGTTCGGATGGACTTTAGTTAAAAGTTTGATTTGGGAGCCAAAGTTGACACTGAACACCATATATATCAATGGGCACCCAAACCTCTGTGCTGCAAAATGGGGGCAATTGTCCTGCAAAGAAATGTGGATAGGGAATAAATAAATAAAAAAATAACATGGGGTCCTGCCTATTTTTGACAACCAGCCAAAGTAAAGCAAACAGTTGCAGGCTGCAGAATTCAACTGTTTGCTTTACCTTGGCTGGTTATCAAAAATAGAGGGGAGCCCACTCTATTATTTTAAATTATTTAAGCAAATAATTTTAAAAAAACTGTGTGGGGTCCCCTCTCATTTTTGATAACCAGCCAAGGTAAAGCAGACAGCTGGGGGCTGGTATTATCAGGCTGGGAAGTCCCATGAATATTTAGCCATTCCCAGCCTAAAAATAGCAGCCCGCAGCCACCCCAGCTCTTCTCGATCGCCCTGGTGGAATGGCAATCGGGGTAATACTTTTGGGGTTGATGTTAGCTGTAAATTGACAACTGGTATCAAACCAGGGGTTAGTAGAAGATAAGCATCTTCCAGACACCCCCATTACTAACCTGGTAAGTGTAGAGTTAAAAAATACACAGGAAATAGTCTATTTGAATAAAGACTCACCCACACTCCCTCATTCACCAATTTATTAATTAAAAATAATTCCTTGACGTTCCAAAGCAATCCAACAGGTAGCCTTCTACGACGCCCATCAATTCCTATGGCACTTCCTTCTGTGAACACTCTGAGCATGAGGTTCCATAGGCATGGAATTTCTCCAGCATATTTTACACACCTTTTTTGCCTACAGATTGGCAAAGGCCGCTTTACACGCAACGACATCGCTAACGAGATGTCGTTGGGGTCACGGAATTCGTGACACACATCCGGCCTCGTTAGCGATGTCGTTGCATGTGAAACGCAGGAACGACCGTTAATGATCAAAAATACTCACCATATCGTTGACACGTCGTTCTAATCTCAAATATCGTTGCTGCTGCAGGTACGATGTTGTTTGTCGTTCCTGGGGCAGCACACATCGCTATGTGTAACACCGCAGGAATGAGGAACATCACCGTACCTGCGGCCGCCCGCAATGAGGAAAGGAGGTGAGTGGGATGTTCGGCCCACTCATCTCCGCCCCTCCACTTCTATTGGGCGGCCGCTTAGTGATGCCGCTGTGACACCGCACGAACTACCCCCTTAGAAAGGAGGCGGTTCGCCGGCCACAGCGATGTCGCTAGGCAGGTAAGTATGTGTGACGGATGTTAGCGATGTTGTGCGCCATGGGCAGCGATTTGTCCCTGACGCACAACCGACGGGGGCTGGTGCTTTCACCAGCGACATCGCTAGCGATGTCGCTGTGTGTAAAGTGCCTTTTACAGATCATTATAGGACATCTGAACATAACCTAA
The DNA here is from genome assembly GCF_048569485.1 of Anomaloglossus baeobatrachus. Lineage (NCBI taxonomy): Eukaryota > Metazoa > Chordata > Amphibia > Anura > Aromobatidae > Anomaloglossus > Anomaloglossus baeobatrachus. The sequence continues at coordinate 84,410,716 of NC_134353.1, read as the reverse complement.
CATGAATGATTGACAATTTCAAAGTAATTTCTTTCTGATATATTTACAACAAATTTAAATCTCAATGCATTGATCCAAAATACAGAGAAGATCCAATTTAAAAAATGCAAACTAGTCAAATTCCTAATTCATGTGCAATAGGCGCCTGTCTGAAATATCATATAAATTATTGCTGAGTGTGAGACTTGCAGATGTGAGGAGTGGAGTGAGGAAGTCCATCCCTGTAAGCCGAGTGTGGGCGGCTTATACTCTGACTGACAGCAACACAGATAGAAGCTGGGAAAGGGCTGAGGGGGCTCCATTGCATTTGCTTTAATGTGTTTAAATGGATTTGAGGTATTAGCACAAACTATATCACTGCCAGAACGAAGTTAACCATGGCACATGGCTCAGTGGAGCGATCCGGCTCCTGACAATCATTTGTTATATCGGAACAGATACACCAAGCACCAGAGTAGTAGTGGTAGTGGTAGTGCTCGCTTATGACTAGTTACGAGTATCAAGCACCTGAGCATGGTAGTGCACGCTCATCACTAGTTAAGAGTACCGAGCACCCGAGCATGTAGTGACCGCTCATCACTAGTTACAAGCACCGAGCACCCGAGCATGGTAGTGCTCACTCATCACTAGTTACGAGTACCGAACACCCGAGCATGGTAGTGTCCGCTCATCACTAGTTACAAATACTGAGCTCCCGAGCATGGTAGTGCCCGCTCATCACTATTTACGAGTACTGAGCACCCGAGCATGGTAGTGCTCATTCATCACTAGTTACAAGTACCGAGCACCCGAGCATGGTAGTGCCCACTCATCACTAGTTACGAGTACTGAGCACCCGAGCATGGTAGTGCCCGCTCATCTCTAGTTACGAGTACCGAGCACCCGAGCATGGTAGTGCTCACTCATCACTAGTTACGAGTACCGAGCACCTGAGCATGGTATTGCTCGCTCATCACTAGTCAGAATAAATTTCGTAAAAACTACCTCCCTCCCCACGTCAAAAAAGAAATAAAAATGGTAAAATGAATGGCATATAAAACTACAATTTGTCCTGTAAAAACAAGCCCTGATATGGCATGCCTCTTGGAGGGAGGGAGGCAAAAAATAAAGCACAAAAATAAAAAATTTGCTGCGCTATTAAAGGATTAAACATATTTACATGCTCAAGGCAAATAAGGTATAATACATGAGACAAGAAGCAATATAAGAGAATGCACAATAAATATCACAAATTGTTATCCAGTAAGAAGCATAAAACATCTAAAAAAAAGTGCTCCTCTGCCATCACCCGGAAAGTGTGGAGAGTTTCTTTTCTCAGACATTTTTCAGACTGTGTACATAACAGGCATTATTTAACACTCAAGCCTCGAAGCCATAACTGATTAGATACCACTTTAGAAAAGATAAATATACTACATATATATATAAATCTGCACCATTCGCAGAGTCCGCGCTCTGCGTTCAGCAGCTGGGCCTGTCTGTTCTTACATTCCAGGTCTGTAGACATTACTATCGTAAACATTTGTGTACTCCGGTCACTTACTGGGCTGGATGATACTTTTAAAAGCTTACTGGTTAAACAAAATCCACTGGGAGCCAGAGGTTTCGGCAATTAGGTAGCAAACTATGTGTCCTCTTATTAGAGCGATGTGAAAAAATATTACCAGTGGGCTACGTTGTAAATAAAGTTATAAATGTGTAGTTGTCTTTAGTACCTAAGTCTATTATGGCTTATTTATGTCACGTCACGTAGTTATATTCCAGGTGGAAGGTGTTTGTTCTTGTTGAACCCCGTGTAGAATAAGATGGCTACCACCGGACGGATGCAGCCTTTCCTCATCTTTTCTTTATTACTTGTTTTCAAACTTATCAGAAGAAAATAAAATTGTTATGACCTTGTAATGAAAGCCCGGACTGTCTGCAGAAATGTAGTGCGTCATGTTCAACATTAAGGGGTACTTTGCACGCTGCAACATCGCTAGCCGATGATAGCGATGCCGAGCGCGATAGTACCCGCCCCCGTCGCAGCTGCGATATCTTGTGATAGCTGCCGTAGTGAACATTATCGCTACGACAGCTTCACACGCACTTACCTGCCCTGTGACGTCGCTCTGGCCGGCGAACCGCCTCCTTCCTAAGGGGACGGGTCATGCGGTGTCACAGCGACGTCATGCGGCAGGCGACCAATAGAAGCGGAGGGGCAGAGATGAGCGGGACGTAAACATCCCGCCCACCTCCTTCCTCCGCATAGCCAGTGGGCGCAGGTAGGAGATGTTCCTCGCTCCTGCGGCTTCACACACAGCGATGTGTGCTGCTGCAGGAACGACGAACAACATCGTACCTGTCGCTGCAGCGAAATTATGAAAATGACCGACGCTACATAGATCACCAATTTACGATGCTTTTGCGATCGTTTATCGGTGCATCTAGGCTTTACACGTTGCAATGTCGTTACTGGCGCCGGATGTGCGTCGCTTTCGATTTCACCCCGACGACATCGCAGTAGCGATGTCGCAACGTGCAAAGTACCCCTTAGGCTATGCGCATATGGAGTCTTTTTGCACAGGTTTTTGAAGCAGAAACTCAAATTTTTGATGATTTTTTTGCATCTTTGAAGAGGATTTGGAGAGTTTCCGTTTAGTTTGTGCCCCAAAATCTCCTAAAAAACCCCTGGGTATTCATATTGCCTAAAGGTATATGCACAGTGAGTCTTTTTGCAAAGTTTTCAGAACAGAAACTGAGAAGAGCCTCCAAGTTTTTTAGAGTTGATTTTTGAGGAGGATTTGGAGAGTTTCCGCTAACTTTATGCTCGAAAACCTCCTAAACAAAAACTCTGTGTGCACATACCCGTAAAATAAATCTGTCAGCCATTTTTTGCTATTTAATCTGAGCACAGCACACTGTAGGGTTTAAAAAACAGAATTCAATGATATGTCACATGTCAAGCTTCTGTGCTGTTATTTACTGAAAAACAGGTTTTTATCACTAAGGCAGCGCTCATATCAGCAGTATTTTGCCACAAAACTGGATCTGTCACAAATGCGTTTCAGTTCAATTCATTTGCAATGGGATCGTGGCAAGATGCGGTCACATGCGGTTGTGTATGATGCACGCAACCGTTTGTGACCGCATCCTGCCACGATACCATTGGAAATGTATTGAACTGAAACGCATTTGTGACAGATCCGGTTATGCAGCAAAATAGTACTGATGTGAACGTCGCTTAAGACTTTATCGTTACTGTGACTAGCTGGCTCGTGGAAAGGGTTGTCCAACAACACCTTTTATGATTAGCAACTCACCGTCTAAAGACATTGTATATAACGGCTGCACCCAGTAATCTGAGTGATACATTATTAAATTCATAGTCTCTTTGCCTACATCATGCTGCTCTCAGATGAGGTAGCAAAAACCTGCTGACAGATTCCCTTTAATGCTTAAAGTGCACCTGTCAGGTGCAATATGCACCCAGAACTACGAGAAGTTCTGGGTGCATATTGCTAAACCCTTCCTAACTGTCCCTGTATCTAGTAGCATAGATAAAGAGATCTTTAGAAAAAGTATTTCTAAAGTCCTCCATTATATGCTAATGAGGCCAGGGACTAGTCGCAAGGGCATTAGTTCCCTTGGCTAGTCGGCCCCCTTAGCATGTAAGTACGCCCCTGTGGGTGTGCTAATATGCTAATGAATGCGCAGTGTCAGAGGCATGGTCATGCTGAACTCTACCATTTAACTTTTATGGTAGCTGAACAAACTTATTTAGGAATTTTTAAAACTCCCATAGAAGCTACTAGAGAAAGCTGCACATGTATAGCCACCTCTTCACTGACACCAGCCATGATACAAGGAACAGGAGGTTTCCATTCTCTATGTATGTGCAGGTCTCAGATGTAGGACCCATATGACAAAATTTGCAGATGTACATTAAATCTGGTCTGTCGCCAGATGTAACATTTGCATACTTGATTGAATAAATGTCTAAAGGGTGCTGTACACGCTGCGACACTGCTAACGATTTATCGGCGTCGTTAGTGACATCACAGCGTGTAACACGTACGAGTGACCTTCAACGATCACAAAAGTGGTAAAAATCGTTGGTTTTGGAGAGGTCGTCCAAACACCAAATATCGTTGTCTGGTGAGTAACGAGGTTGTTTGTCGTTCCTGCAGCAGCACACACCGCTATGTGTGACACCGCAGGAACGAGGAAACTCACCGTACCTGCGTCCCGCCGGCAATGAGGAAGGAAGAAGGTGGGCGGTATGTTCGGCCTGCTCATCTCCGCCCCTCCTCTACTATTGGGCGACCGCTTAGTGACGTAAGAAAGGAGGTGGTTCGCCGCTCACAGCGACGTCGCTAGGCAGGTAAGTAGTGTGACGGGTGTAAGCGATGTTGTGCGACACGGGAAACGATTTGCCTGTGACGCACAACCGATGGGGGCGGGTACGCTCGCTAGCGATATCGATACCGATATCGCAGCGTGTAAAGTGCCCTTTAGACCTGAAAAAGCTGGTATACTTGCAATGAAAATCCATGGTAGAATCGCTGTCTTATCTGTATTTAAGCATTTAATGAGTACAGCTAAAGAGTGAAAAAGCTTATGTCTAAAACTGACAGACCGATCCAGCATCTGTCATCTGGAGCAAGCAACGTCAGTGCGTAGGGTTAACGTGGCTTTACTTGCTATGATATCGCTAAAGCGATCTCGTTGGGGTCACGGAATTTGTGATGCACATCCGGCCGCTTTAGTGATGTCCTTGTGTGTGACACCTATGAGCGATTTAGAATCGTCGCAAAAACGATCAAAATCACTCATTGGTGACATGGGGGTCCCTTCCCAATTATCGTTGCTGCTGCAGTAACGATGTTGTTTGTCGTTCCTGCGGCAGCACACATTGCTATGTGTGACGCCGCTGGAACGACAAACATCTCCTTACCTGCGTCCACCGGAAAAGGAGGAAGGAAGGAGGTGGGCGGCATGTTCCGGCCGCTCATCTCCTCCTCTCCTTTTCTATTGGGCGGCGGTTCAGTGACGCTGCTGTGACGTCGCTGTGACGCTTAGAAAGGAGGTGGTTCGCCGGTCACAGCGACGTCGCTGCACAGGTATGTGCGTGTGACGCTGCCGTAGTAATAATGTTCGCTACGGCAGCGATCACCACATATTGTTACAATGACGGGGGCGGGTGCTATCGCACTCGACATCACAAGCAATTGCTAACGATGTCATAGCGTGTAAAGCGGCCCTTAGTGTCCGTGCACCAGATCTCGAAGAGGGGCAGCAAATGACAAAAACTGGATTGGTCTGTCAATCAAACGCAGGAGCCAGGGGTCACATGGGCAATAAGGAGAGAGGGCTGTAGGGCTGGGGGGCTTTGTCACTCTCCAATGTACATGGAATTCATTTTCATAGAACTTCAATGGTGGATTTCTCAGCAACAGGGCGAATTTCTACAAGAAAGGTATCAATTTTCTCAGAGTAACAGAGTCTGTACAGCTATACCTATAGTTTTAGGTAGAAATTCCTCCTCACAGGTTCCCTTTGCAGGAGTATTCCCAACTTGAACATTTATGGCAGATCCACAGCAAATTCAATAATTTTTTAATAAAGCGTTCCTGTGAAAGGTTTATGGGGCGCAAATCCCAGAAATGATTCAATTTAACAAAGAAAACTCTTGTTACATTCTCTGATTTTGTTAGATCAGGTGCAGCAACTTTGTAGAATATTTCCATTTTCAGTGAACAGATTACTAAAGGGGCAATGCTTAAAGGTAATGTACAGTCAGGTAACGAGCTATTGTTTCAATCAGGTCTTAAATGTATTTCTACAAATAAAAATGGCAATGTTTTTGTTTTATATTACAATTAGTGTCGAGTGAGCAAGCACTACAATGCTCAGGTACTCGTAACTAGTGATGCGCGAGCACTACTATGCTCAGGAGCTCAGTACTTGTAACTAGTGATGAGTGGGCACTACCATGCTCGGGTGCTCGGTACTCGTAACTAGTGATGAGCGGGCACTACCATGCTCGGGTGCTCGGTACTCATAACTAGTGATGAGCGGGCACTACCATGCTCGGGTGCTCGGTACTCGTAACTAGGGATGAGCGGGCACTACCATGCTCAGGTGCTCGGTACTCATAAGTAGTGATGAGTGAGCACTACCATGCTCGAGTGCTTGATACTCATAAGTAGTGATGAGTGAGCACTACCATGCTCGAGTGCTTGGTACTCGTAATGAGCAGGTCAGATGCTCAGATGGGCTCGACTTGTGTATTGGAGTATAATGGAAGTCAATGCGGAATTTAATTATTTTTCCCGGAAGATATCTAAATTGCTAAATTGAAATGCATTACTAAAGAAGCTGGCTGTTCACAGAGTGCCGTATCCAAGCGTATTAATGGAACGTTGAGGGAAAGGAAAAAGTGTGGTAGAAAAAAATGTACAAGCAACCGGGATAACCGCAGCCTTGATAGGATTGTTAAGAAAAGGCCATTCAAAACTTTGGGGGAGATTCACAAGGAGTGGACGCTGCTGGAGTCAGTGCTTCAAGAGCCACCACACACAGACGTATCCAGGACATGGGCTACAAGTGTCACATTCCTTGTGTCACCACTCATGACAATAGACAACGCCAGAAGCGTCTTACCTGGGCCAAGGAGAAAAATAACTGGACTGTTGCTCAGTGCTCCAAGGTGTTGTTTTCAGATTAAAGTAAATTTTGCATTTCATTTGGAAATCGCGGTTCCAGAGTCTGGAGGAAGAGTGGAGAGGCCACAATCCAAGCTGCTTGAGGTCTAGTGTGAAGTTTCCACAATCAGTGATGGTTTGGGGAGCCATGTCATCTGCTGGTGTAGCTCCACTGTGTTTTATCAAGACCAAAGTCAGAGCAGCCGTCTACCAGGAAATTTTAGAGCACTTCATGCTTCCCTCTGCCGACAGGCTGTTTGGAGATGGAAATTTCATTCAGGAATTGGCACCTGTCCACACTGCCAAAAGTACCACTACATGGTTTAATAACCACAGTATCACTGTGCTTGATTGGCCAGCAAACTCGCCTGACCTAAACCCCATAGAGAATCTATGGGGTATTGTTATGAGGAAGATGAGAGACACCAGACCCAACAATGCAGATGAGCTGAAGGCTGCTATCAAAGCAACCTGGGCTTCCATAACACCTCAGCAGTGCCGCAGGCTGATCGCCTCCATGCCACGCCGCATTGATGCAGTAATTCATACAAAAGGAGCCACGACCAAGTATTGAGGCATTTACTGTACAGACTTTTCAGTAGGCGCCAACATTTCTGAGTTTAAAATAATTTTTTCGGTTGGTCTTATATAATATGCTAATCTTCTGAGATGAACTTTTGGGTTTTCATTGGCTGTAAGCCATAATCATCAACATTAACAGAAATAAACATGAAATAAATCCCTCTGTGTGTAATGACTTTATATAATGTATAGGAATAGATCCCTCTGTGTGTAATGACTCTATATAACATATAGGAATAGATCACTCTGTAATGACTCGATATAATATGTAATGTGCAATACGGGGTAATATTGTGGTACAGTGTTAGCCAGAAAAATCAATTGAAATACTATGTCCCAAGAATGACAAAAGTATTTTAGGAGTGATACCTTTATAGGCTAACCAGAAAAATGATATTAGCAAGTTTTCAGAGCACAGAGGCTCCTTCTTCAGGCAAATTACAATTTTTCTGGTTAGCCTATAAAGGTATCACTCCTAATATACTTTTATCATTCTTGGGACATAGTATTTCAATATATAATATATAGGAATAGATCCCTCTGTGTGTAATGACTCTATATAATATATAGGAATAGATCCCTCTGTGTGTAATGACTCTATATAATATATAGGAATAGATCCCTCTGTGTGTAATGACTATATAATATATAAGAATAGATCCCTCTGTGTGTAATGACTATATAATATATAAGAATAGATCACTCTGTGTAATGACTTTATATAATTTATAGGAATAGATCCCTCTGTGTAATGACTCTATAATATATAGGAATAGATCCCTCTGTGTGTAATGACTCTATATAATATATAAGAATAGATCCTTCTGTGTGTAATGACTCTATATAATATATAAGAATAGATCCCTCTGTGTGTAATGACTCTATATAATATATAGGAATAGATCACTCTGTGTGTAATGACTATATAATATATAAGAATAGATCCCTCTGTGTGTAATGACTATATACTATATAAGAATAGATCACTCTGTGTAATGACTTTATATAATTTATAGGAATAGATCCCTCTGTGTAATGACTCTATAATATATAAGAATAGATCCTTCTGTGTGTAATGACTCTATATAATATATAGGAAGAGATCACTCTGTGTGTAATGACTCTATATAATATATAAGAATAGATCCTTCTGTGTGTAATGACTCTATATAATATATAAGAATAGATCCCTCTGTGTGTAATGACTCTATATAATATATAGGAATAGATCACTCTGTGTGTAATGACTCTGACTCTGACTATATAATATCTGCGTTTCCCTTTTTGTATTGAATTACTGAAATAAATTAACTTTTGGATGATATCCTAATTTATTAAGATGCACTTGCAGGTAATCAGGAGAACTATACTATATTTCTGATGGGAGGTATTTGCTAATATAATTATTATTACACCTACTGCATATTGGGATAGGATTTTGGAGAGATGGGAATATCCCTTTAATTAAAAATATATGCTCCAATTTCTCTTTCCATTAATAGAAACATATATATTTATAAGAACAAGGACATCGGATGCAGCACATGTATACAGTATATAATAGGTCTGCTTTAGTAGGTAAATCACCATTCTCAAGTAATGTATGTAATTGTAGATTGCTTGGCAATGGTTTTCAGAAAGACTTGCACGCACCTCCCTTAAGTATTTGGAACCAGAAGAGTCCAAGAAAATGCTTAAAATTATTAATATGTACTGCTGGTTTTATGAGAGCCGAATTACTAGAATTTCATTCAGCTGTACGTATAAATGTTAACACAGCAATATTACCTGGAATGCAATTTGGAGATCTGACTGTGAGGGTTGTTTCATGTGAACTACCAATTTTGCAGAAAATATATTCCGAGTGGTGATGGCCCTGTGTAGCTAATTCTTCTTTCAATTTTGTTTTATGAAGTGGGAAAAGAGGCTGAACAGAGAATGCCCCGGGGCCTCATGTACATGCTGAAAAGGTCTGCCCAGCGCGCTGCATAAGTTCTAAGTGAGAAGTGCGGCCTGAACGGCCAACAGGCATATAAAGTGATGTGAACCTGTAACGCCTGGAAGTGGAAAAATAATTTACTTGTTCTATCTCTCAGTATACAAAATACAGCAGGGCGAGTGCGGTGCGATCAGTGGTGCGAAGTACACAGCACGATTTATACCCTGGTGCCACAGATGACGGCACAAGCTGACCCACACATGGCTAAAGTCTGTAGTAATGGTAAAATAACAGACCCGAGGATTGTACTATAAAGGTGGCTTTACACGCTACGATATTACTAGCAATTTCTAGCAATATCGAGCGTGTAAGTACCCGCCCCCGTCGCCCATGTGTTATCGTGTGATCGCTGCCATTGCAAACATTATTGCTACGGCAGCGTCACACACACCTGGTTGGCGTCGTCGCTGTGACTGCCGAACAATCCCTCCCTCAAGGGGGAGGGACGTTCGGCGTCACCGCAACGTCACTAAGCGGCCGGCCAATCAAAGTGGAGGGGCGAAGATGAGCGGGACGTAACATCCCGCCCACCTCCTTCCTTCCGCATTGCGGCCAGTGGCAGGTAAGGAGATGGTCCTCGCTCCTGCGGTGTCACACATAGCGATGTGTGCTGCCGCATGAGCGATGAACAACATGGATAAACAACCCTTACCGATTTTTGAGTTTGGGACGACCTCTCCATGGTGAACGATTTTCACCATTTTTGAGGTCTCTTAAGGTTGCTGGTAAGTGTCACACGCTGCGATATCGTTAATGACGCTGGATGTGCGTCACTAACAACGTGACCCCGACGATAAAACATTAACGATATCTTAGCGGGTAAAGCCCCCTTTACTGTACAAACGTGACATCTGCTCGCTCGCTATGGAAATAATACATTACACACGGAATATAGGAACTATCACATGTGATTTTACGCGAGAGTTAACATCTATGCTTTAGGGTTAATATGCAAAATAAAGTTGTCCAGTGAGGATAAATTATTTGTTGTCAGCCAGACAGGTGATACAAATAGCAAGATACGGCACAGCCACAGTGTAGGAGATGTTGAGGTGTACTTGTAGGTTTCCACACCATATGTCCAGCGAATTAGAAACAAGGCACTCTCAAATGGTGATACAAACGAAGAATTTATTCCATAAGTCTTAAAGCAACATGTGACGTTTCGACAGGGTGGCCTTCATCAAACAACTTGCTATTAAGACTGTCAGGGTAGTGGTAAAGGCAGTGGTATCCAGCATAGTGGTGGATACCACTGCCTTTACCACTACCCTGACAGTCTTAATAACAACTTGTTCTCTAGACGGGTGACACATTGAAATTGGTGGGGGTCCGACCGCTGGGATCGGCAGAACAAGGCATATTTAGCCCTATAAGGCTATGTGCCCACGGGACTCTGTATCCGCGGATTTTGCCATGGAAAACCTGCGGATTTATCTGGATTTTCTAGATAAATCCGCAGGATTTAGCAAGTACAGACACTACCCATGTTATTCTATGGGACATGGGGAGTGATGTATCAATGCTGCGGTATGTGCGGCTGTGGAATATGCTGCGGATTCCTCGCAGACGCACGTAACTGCATGTCAATTATTCATGCAGAAATATCTGCGGAAATCCCACCTCTACACTATGGAGATAGAGGTCGGGACTTCTGCAGATATTTCGCTGGAATCCCGCAGCAATGGAAAGCTGCGGGAAACCTGCGGACGTACTTGCAGATGTATCCATGGGTACAGAGTCCCGTGGTCACATAGCCTTAGAATACAGCAGCAGTGTGCCTATCTGACCGCCGCTCAATTTATTCTCTATAGGCATAAGCGTAGAGAATGAATGGAGCGTTGGTTGGGCACACACACTGCCGCTCTATTCTAACAGGGAAAAGAGAGCTTCATTCTGCCGATCAATGCAGGTCCCGGTGGTCGCACAGCCACTGATCTTTGGGTTATTATTACTAGTTTTGAGCAAGCAGTACTCGTTACTAGGGATGAGCGGATCTGTGGATGTTCGGGTTCGCCGGGTTCAGCTGGACTTTAGTCCAGGTACTTGGACTTGAACGCAGGCCCCATATAAGTCAATGGAGTCCCGAACTTAAGTGCTTTAAAATGGTGGTAAGCGGTAGGGAGCTACAAAAGGAAGCACATGAGGGACAATTATACATACCCGAAGATAAGATGGCCATCAGATGCCCGATGTTTAAACATAAAGCATATTCACTTCTTCCTCCACCCACCCTCTGTGCCATCATCTGTGAATGGTTGCAGTCAGACTGCTATATATGCCCTTTGCTGTTCAAACAAAATTAATATTCACTGCTTCCCCCGCTCACTCGCTGCTTCCTGTATTGTAGTATAAAAATCAATGATTTAAAAAAATGATGTGGGTTCTCCCCTATTTTGCTAAGCAGCTGAAGCAGCAGCTGCAGGATGATATCAGGCTGGGAGGCGGCCAATATCCATGGCCCTTCCCACCCTGATAATAGCAGCCACAAGCTATCAGCATTTTCTTGGCTGTTTAGGAAAAAAAAAAGAGGGGACCCACGTCTTAATTAATAAATAATGGAAAAAATGGTGTGATAACCAGCCAAGGTGAAGCAGACAGCTGGAGGCTGGTATTATTAGGGTGGGAAGGGCCAGGGATATTTGGCTCTTCTCAGGCTAAATATACTAGCCTGCAGCTGCCCCAGAAGTGGCACATCATATTAGATTCGACAATTCTGGTGCTTTGCCCAGTTCTTTCCGATTGCCTTGGTGCTGTGGCAATCGGGGTAATGGTTTTGGGGTTGATGTCAGCACCACCATCTAATACGATCTGTAGTAGCAGAAGGCAACACGGTGGAAGAGTATATGTCCACGAGTCTCCATGTGCTGAGTGATGGGTTTGCCCCATTTCACTTCTAGGTCTCCAAATTAAGCCGGAGTCACACTTGCAAATGACTCGCATGAGTCTCTCATCGCATCATCAGGCATGGACGCATACTCTCCTGACAAGAGTGGGTTGGCTGCATGTATTTCTATGCAGCTGAGATGCTCCTGTCCGCACAGCATCAGGCCATGCGGGTGATGCGCTGAGAGACTCACGTGAGTCGCGCTTGAGTCACTCGTAAGTGTGGCTCATTCTTTAGACACATGGCCAGAGCTTGCCCTTTATACCCTGGATGCACTGGCCTGCCCTGCTGCTAAGTGTCCTATCAGAAGGTGTCTTTAGCACTGCAAGGGGTATGATTATGGACAGGCACATCCACCTGTCCATAGCCAACGTGGGCAAGATGACATTTCTAAAAATGAACCAGGCGTGGATCCCATAGAACTTGTCCATATCTTTGGCTGAGTTGATACTACAGAACTGTAACAGCTGCACCGAGCCATTGTTATACTCCACTGCAGTTTGTTAAATGTATTTACAATTTGCAATGTTTTACAAACTTAATTAAAAAATAAATTAATAAATAATCTAACAAAAGTAATAATAAACAAATAACAATGTTGGCCTACTGTACACCATCCACCTCCTGGTTCAAGATCATTTTTTTAATTTTTTTTTCTGTTTTATATTAAGTAATTTTCCTATCCTCATTTGTTTGCAGTAGTCTTAAATCCATAAAGCTATTTAAAATATAAAGGCATAAGTTCCCCCCAACCCCATTTTTGAAAACCAGGCAAGGTAAAGCAGACAGCTGGAGGCTTGTATTTTTAGACCTAAAAGAAGCCAATATCCATCTCCCTTACCACCCTGATAATACCGGCCTCAAGCTGTCAGCTTTACCTTGGCTGGTTATCAAAAAGGAAAGGGGGGCTAACTCACGCCATTTTTTTTAAAAAAAGCTTTATGACTTTGACTACTAGTCTTAAATTCTTTAATAAATAATTGAAAACAGTGTGGCATCCCCCTAATTATTTATAACCAGAAAAGATAAAGCGGACAGCTGGGGGCTGATATTATCAGGGTTGGAAGGGTCATGAATATTTGGCTCCTCCCAGCCTGAAAATAGCAGACTGCAGCTGTCTTAGGCTGCTTTCAAACTTTCGTTGTTTTGCATCAGTCACAATCCATCCCTTTGAGAAATTATGGTATCCTGCAAAATCTTTTGCAGGAATCCGTTTTTTCCCCATAGACATCTATTAGCGACAGATTGTGACTGATGCCCTGCATTGCATTCGACGCGTGACGGATCAGTCATTTACTGACTGACCGTCAGGCAGGAGCAACGCAGAATGTAACGTTTTTTGTGTGTGGCAGATCGTTTTTTTACTGTGAGCATGCACACAGTAAAAAAAAGATGATCTCCTGTAAATTCAGTTCCAGCGGCTGGGACGATCAGCTAATCACCCGCCTTTTCTGAACGATCAGCTGATCGCCCCGGGGGCTACCTTTTCAGAACGATCACCTAATCACCCAGCGGCCGCCTTTTGTGAACGATCAGCTGGTCGGCCGGCGGCTGCCTTTTCTGAATGATCAGCTGATCGCCCAGCGGCCGCGCGGCCGATCAGCTGATCGTTCACAAAACAGTAAAAAAAAACATAAACGGATCATTTTTTTGCAGCATCAGTCACATCAGTTGTGCCACTATCTGCAACGCATCCATTGCATCAGTAACACAACTGATTGTGATGGATGCAAAACAACGCAAGTGTGAAAGCAGCCTAAGAAGTGGGCAATTAATTAGTTATACCCATTCTGGCACTTCGTCTTGGCTCTTCTCGACTGCACTGGTGGCAATCAAGGTAATACTTTTGGTGTTGATGTCAGATGTGTAATGTCAGCTGGCATCAAGTCCATGGGCTGGTAATTGACAGGCTTCTAACAGACACCCCATTAATAATCCCATAAGTGTATACTTAAAAAAACATAGAGACAGTAAAAAATATTTTATTTTACAAAAACTCCCTGACTCCCTCGTTCAACAATATATTATTAAAAAAAAATTAAGAAAAATAAATAAAAACAAACAAACCAAAAAAAATTGATGATCCGATGATCCTTGGAATCAGATGGAGTCCAATAATAAGAACCTGAACAACATAAAAAGAGGTAGGTTAAATAAATAAATAAATAAATAAATAAAAACAACACATAGTCCCTTGTTCACCACTCTATTAGCTCCCCAATAAAACCCTGCAGGTCCAAAAGTAATCCAATGTGAACAGCGATCCCATGACATCTGGCGATGCTCTAATAAAAGCTATGGAACCTGGTTCAAGTGAATATGGCTCCATAGTTCACTCACAGTCATTTCTCATGAGTGGTGACGTCAGTAACCTTGCATGACCTCACCGCTCATGAGACATTGCGGGTCTCGTGATACCCTCCCAATATCCGATGAGAGCAGTGAGGTCATGTAAGGTTACGGACGTCATCAGCGCTCTTGCCAGGGGGCAGCTCTACCCTCTGTTTGACCTGTGGAGAGTGGTGATGATGTCGGTAACCTTACTTGACCTCACCACTCTAACCTCTCTCTTTTTATGTCTTTCAGGTTCCTATTACTGGACTCTATCTGATTCAGTGGATTACGTTGGATGTTCATGTTTCGGTTTTTTATTAAACAAGTTGGTGAACGAGTCAGGAGTATATTTTAAAATAAAATATGTTTTCCTGTGTCTGTGTTTTTTAACTCATTACTTGCTAGGTTAGTAATGGGGTTTTCTGATAGACGCCTCTCCATTACCAACCCATGGGCCTGATGCCAGCTGTCAATTCACAGCTGACAGCAACCCCAAAACCAATACCCCAATTGCCACCGCATTAGGGAAATTGGGAAGAGCTTGGCAAAGCTTCAGAATTGGTACATCTAATGAATGGGCTGCGGGCTGCTATATTTAGGTCGGGAAGAGCCAAATATCCGTGGCCCTCCCCATCCTGATAATACCAGCCCCCACTTATACGCTTTACTTTGGCTGGTTATAAAAAGAAATGGGGGGGGGGGACGCCACACCATTGTTTTTCAATTATTTAAGACATGGGGTCCCCTCTAATTTTTCCAAACAGCCAAGGTAAAGCTGAGAGCTTGGGGCTGCTATTAGGGTGGGAAGGGCTATGGTTATTGGCCCCATCCCAGCCTCTCAGCCTACAGCTGCTGCTTTAGCTGGTTAGCAAAATTGGTGTGGACCTCACGTAATTTAAAAAAAAAAAAATAAAAAAAATAATATATATATATATATATATATATATATATATATATATTGATATAGAAGGGTTAAATAGTTTCTCTATTTCTTTATTAAAGATATTTTATTTAATTTGTAAGTATATCTGGTGGTAGTTCATAGTCATAGAGCCTTCGGAATAAAGCTGGGTTTACACACTGAAACTTTCTAGCGATCCAACCTGCGATCTCAACCTGGCCGGGATCGCTACAAAGTCTCTGGTGAGCTGTCAAACAGGCAAACCTGGCCAACGACGCAACAGCGATCCGGACCTGCAGAGCGACCTAGCTGGTTGTTGGGGACGTGTCAAAGCTGCTATTTGAAAGGGAAGTCGCTGTAAAGTCCCCTTTACACACTGAAACTTTCTAGCGATGCATGCTGCACAGCGGGAAACAAAGGACCTAGGAATGGTCCTGAACGATTTGTAGCGATCACAACTTCACAGCAGGGGCCAGGTCGCTGATAGGTTTCACACACTGCAATGTCGCTGGGGAGGTCGCTGTAACGTCACAAAACCGGTGACGTTACAGCGATGTCGTTTGCGATGTTGCAGTGTGTAAAGCCACCTTTAGAGACAAGCTCAAGGATTATTATTGTCTCTAAATGTTCTTCTTATCTTCTTCTTATCTCATATGCATGACTCTACATTTTTGTTTTGCTAAAACTTAAAGGTCATATGAGCAACTTGTAATGTCCAGCTAGAAGCCTTATTTGCAATATCACATTGATCTGTAAATGGTATAAATAAACTGTACCTTAGCTAAATAAACAGAAAAATTGATCATGCTCACATGGATGCAGGTCTTTTTCTCCAAGCGCTCGATCTTGATTAGGTCCTCTGAAGAGGCCTAATTCAGAGGACCTCACTGGTGATCACATAAGCTGACTTGTGACAAAACAGAACAGCTACAACAGTTTTTGGCGCCCAACGTGGGGCCGTGGCCAACCAGCCTATTCGGAAGAAGTTTTGGGGACTCTTGAGACAGTGAAATTTCAGCTGCAGCAAGGTGAGAAGCTTTATTCTTACACTTTATTTCACTCTCTCTGATTTCCCGAATATTCTGGGTAAGGCTGTACACACGGTTCAAGAACTCTGGCATCACCAGTGAGTATTGTTTTTTTCTCATGCATGTCTGAATGAGAGTTGAAATATAGAGTAATAAGAAAATCTGTTGTCCGTCCATTAACTGATTGCATAGATTGCATAGCACGGAATTTGGGACAGTCTCTGTATAATTACATTTGCTGTGTTGCTGTGTTTTGTGTTTTGCTTTGGCCATCTTTGCATCTTTGATGGGCAATACACTGGTCTAGGGATATGTGTTCATAAGTGGTTTCATATTAATGCCTAGATAAAGTAGGCAGGCAATAGGTTGTTGTATATTGATGAGAAGCCTCTGAATAACAAAGTGACAAGTAATTGAGATAAGAGACTTGGTGAAATAATATGTATGTATAAGTCTAATGGTTATAGGTCATACTGTGGACTGTGAAAAGATGTTCCGGTTGTGAAATGTCACAGGGCATAGCCATATAGAGTATTTTAGTGGATACCTGACATATGTATTTTTTCCCATCAGTGTCAAGAGCGGTTTAGATAATTTTATTTACATGTGAGGTTAACTGATCCTTGGAAGGTGTATTGTTACATATCTTTCTAGAATCAAGTGCTGTGAAGGTATATAAGTAGTCTCAATTTTCTGCTGGGATTGTGTATTATACCAGTGGGTATTAGGGATGTTTTGGAAAAGCTGAATCTGGACGAAGAATTCTTTTGAGATAACACTCTTGCTAAACAAACTGTGCGCTGCTGCTATTCTGTTGGGAGGGGTCAAGTGAACAGCTGCGCGATTTTCTGCCCTCTGTGAGAAATCAGCTCTGAGGATTGTTTTGGTTTAACTCTAGTTTACGTTCGTTGCTGGAATACTTTGTAAAGGACCAGCATGGAGTACCCAACTGCACATCAGGTTTGAAGTGGGTTAAGGAGCAGTGTGGCCTTCCCACTTACATGGAGGTGGTCTAGCAGGTGAGAGGACTATCACACCTGGTCCTTCCTGCTTTAGTCATCTGGTCTATTGGGTGAGAGAGGTGTTTTTTTAACCCTTCCCAATACGCCCTGCAAGTGTAGCAGGTGAGAGTGAATGCTGATTTAGCCTTCCAGCTACCACTTGAGAGCCCATTCTGACTTGCCAGGAGACGTGTGGCCTGTTAACAAGGTTCAGGGACACTGAGAGGGCATTTGCAGAAAGGTGGGCTGTGTGGGAATAAGTTGAAGCCATGGGCAACTTGTTCAGTGTGCAGTGTGGGGCTCCAGCGGGATCCAAAACAGCCAGATAGTGCAAGAAAGGAAAGTCAAGGAAGCAGTGAAAAATATCAGACCAATACTCAGAAAGGCAGACATGCGAGAGTGTGGGTGTTTGGATGTTGAGAAATGGCACAGATTAAAGGAAGAGGTGCAGCATTGTGGATGTAAAGAAATAACAGTGGGATGTATTATTATATTATTGTTATGTAAAGTGTATTATAAATGTTTTAATGCACCAAGAGCAAAAACTGTGACTGCTACCGCCCCACCTTCACATGATCAGAAACCCAGACCAGATGAATGGACTTGTAAACATTGTAGTCAGAAAAACCCAGACTGGAGAAGTACTTGTGCTACGTGTAATGTTACTCGCCCTAAGCAGATTGCACTAAATCCTGTTTGAACCAGATCACATGTGATGACAGAGGACGCTGACACTGAGACAGAGGTAGTGAATTGAGTTTTGGGGAGGAAGCAGGACATTACTCTGATGGTGAGGAAAGAAAACAGTTATCTGACCCTGAAGACCAACCTTTCCCTCTTTCCCTGACTGACGTAATACAGCAGCAAGGGGAGAGTATAGAGACGTACTTTTGGAGGTTACAGCTGAAGTGGGCAGACGTGGGGTACAAAGTCAGAACCTCCCTTAATGACAAAATACTGATGAGTATATTCGTTAACGGTATGAATAAGGTTTTACGAGAAGCAGTACAGACAGCCAGACCTGAGTGGAGAAACATGGACCCAACAGACCTTCTGCAAGTAGCTAAGGGGGTTGAACTGAAAAAATGCAAGCGACCAGTTATGTATGCTAGAGCACAGGGAAAACAGTGGAAGCAGAGAGGGAGGGCACCAGGTGACCTAGTGACCGTACAGTGCTGGAATTGTGGACAGAATGGACATTACGCCAGACAGTGCAAAAACCCCAAATAGGAGAGGGAGCAGACTGACTCTCCTCCTTCCTTCCCTCCTCCTTTGCCTCTGGCCTAGGAAACTGGTGACCACGAAGGGACTGGAGGGATTGGTGTCTGAAATTCCCTTGATAAAACAGTATCCCTTAAGGTACTGTCACACATAACGAGATCGCTAGCGAGATCGCAGCTGAGTCACCGTTTTGGTGACGCAGTTGCGATCCCGTTAGCGATCTCGTTATGTGTGACACTTACCAGCGATCAGGCCCCTGCTGTGAGATCGCTAGTCGTTGCAGAATGGTCCAGGTCATTTTCTTCAAAGGCGATGTCCTGTCCAGTGTTTGACACTGTGTAACAGGATCACAGTGACTGCTGAGATCGTTATACAGATCGCTACTGCGATCTGTATTGTTCTGCATCGCTGGTAAGATCTCACTGTGTGACATCTCACCTGCGACCTCCCAGCGACTTACCTGCGATCCCTATCAGGTCGCATCGTTTTTGGGATCGCAGGTAAGTCGTTATGTGTGAAGGTACCTTTAAGCCCAGCCAAATCAATGGCCCTGACCAGAGATAAGAGAATATGTGCAAGCAGGGGCTCTAGTACAAAGGTCCTCCCCCTGCAACACTCCCTTGTATCCAATCAAGAAAAAAGGGCCCAAAGGTTCCCCTGATACGTACAGACTGGTGCATGATTTGAGAGCTGTCAATGCTGTCACTGAGAGTGTAACATCCATTGTTCCAAACCCACATACCTTACTGTCACAAATCCCAGGGACCTCCAAATGTTTTACAGTAATTGATTGGGCAAATGCATTTTTCTCTGTGCCTCTACCCCCTGACTGTCAGTATCTTTTTGCCTTCACACATGAGGGGAAACAGTACATGTGGACAGTCCTCCCGCAAGGAGGAATGAATTCACCTACCATTTATTCTACAGCTATGGCAGGAATTCTGGAACAGTGGCAACCGCCTCATCCACAGGTTACGCTATTGCAGTACGTG
This sequence comes from Anomaloglossus baeobatrachus, assembly GCF_048569485.1. Taxonomy (NCBI): domain Eukaryota; kingdom Metazoa; phylum Chordata; class Amphibia; order Anura; family Aromobatidae; genus Anomaloglossus; species Anomaloglossus baeobatrachus. The sequence goes on along the minus strand of NC_134353.1, from coordinate 84,391,085 downwards.
GATGACCTTTGCTCTGCTGTCCAGACCAGACGTCCTGCAAGGAAGCCACGATTTCTTTGCTGTGTTTTCTGGCAGAGAATGGTTGCAAAGTTTCATGTGAAAAATTACAGTACTGTAAGCAAAAGGTAACATTTTTGGGTCACTGTATCTCTGAAGGTACGAGACACCTGACTGAGGAGAGAAAACTAGCAGTCCAAAATCTCTCCTTACCCAGGTCCCACCGGCAACTGCGCACCTTTTTGGGCTTAGTGTCATACTGCAGGCCTTGGATAAGGTCTGCCTCGCAAATGATGCAAACCCTCTATGATTGTCTGTCATCTGACCCCTTTGACCTCACTCAGGAAGCTATTGATTCCTTTCATTCCCTTAAACTACTCATTGTATCTGCCCCGGCCCTGGGTATTCCAAATTACGATCAACCATTTTTCTTGTTTTGCACAGAACAGGGAGGGCATGCGACAGCCGTCCTCACACAGCAACATGGTGACAAACAAAGACCAATAGCTTACTACTCAGAGCGATTGGACCCAGTTGTCAGAGGGTCACCCCCGTGTGTCCGTGCTGTAGCGGCTGCTGCAGTACTGCTAGGGAAAGCTTGCGAGATCACATTGACATTTCCCTTAGCAATTTACTCCCCGCATGACATCCATGCTATACTTGTGCAAGTCCAACCGAAACACCTGTCTATGGCCAGACAGCTCAGACTTGAATGTGCCCTTCTTATTCCTGAGTATGTCACCCTCAAGAGGTGTAATGTTCTGAATCCAGATACCCTTTTGCCAGTAGATTCAGAAAAGGGGGAATTGGTGACAATGGTAGCAAGTGAGGATGAATACTTTAACATGACGCACAAGCATGACTGCATAGAGCTGATGAGTCAGGAGACAGCAGGCTTTCCACATGTCTATGATACACCTATTACTAATGCAGATTTTGAGTTTTTTGTAGATGGCTCCAGATACCACCTGGATGGGAGATTCTACACTGGATATGCAGTAGTATCCTCACATGAGGTAATCCGAGCTGAACCACTCCCGCCGCACATGTCCGCCTCAATGAGCGCTGTTAGCTCCGCCCCTTTCGGCCATGTTTTTTCCATCTCCTATATAAGAAAGTCCTTAGTTACCCCTCTCCACCCACAGCAGTTTTTAATTGCAATGAGATGACACACAGTTAGGGTCACAGAGCTAGGGACCCCAATATAGAGATATACCTTGACGAGGTCTTGGGGCTCAGTTACATTGATCAATGCGATTGCTAAATATCTCCTTTTTCCTAATATTCATGGCAGGTATGCATTTCATTATTCACATGTTCAAATTAGCAAGTAGCATTTTTCATTGTATAGTCCAATATTTTTCCATATGCTTGAGGCATTATACCATTATCTAAGTTTGATGTGCAGCCTTATCCTTATATAGTATGTATTTTTTGGCTTGCACTCATAATATATATATATATATATATATTAGTGCTCACTTCAGTTATCCTATTCAGTTGCATGTACAATGTAACCTGGACTCTATCGATATTCTGGTGAAAAGATGTATTTGCCACCTTGACGATAGCTGGAAAGGTCACTAATCCCTGGTTCCAGCTAAATATCACACAGCCTAGGGGACAGTCGTGGTGGATGGAACACAATCCGGACATTGAGGGTGTAGTTACCAAAGTAAAGACTAAGATCCCTCATTCAGGCCCCATTACCTACGATGGATTATGGTTCAGTCTTCAACATAATGATGTTGCTATCTGTGGAAAGGACAATGATTGTTTCCGTGTGTTTGTGTCTATGTGTGCATCTACATACATAGTCACCAGTTTTTGACTGTTCTCCTATTATATGTATATACATGTGTATGTATATATGTATATATATGGATGATTCCAGCAAAGACTCCTGGTGGGGAAATACATTTTCTTTTATGAATCCAGCTAATTGGTTTAAGGGCCTAGCAGGTTGGGTTTCTGGCATTATACAATCCTGTATGCAAATATTGTTATTCTGTCTATTGCTTTATATAGCTGTAAAAGCATTGATATATGCATTAGCTAAACTACTGAATAATATATGTTCTAAGAGTTTCAGTAATGAACCCTCTGTAGTTTACTACGGACCCCAAATGGCCTCTACTGACGGGGAGTAGGTGTCCACACTGAGGGTGGATGGGTGAAGTGGTAGGAAGACCCCTCATGGGTACTAGGCCCATGAGCCAGCAGCTCCTGTTTGGACGCCTACAGACCCTGTAGTGAAGGTTATACCATTTACAAAAGGGGGAAATTGATATAGAAGGGTTAAATAGTTTCTCTATTTCTTTATTAAAGATATTTTATTTCATTTGTAAGTATATCTGGTGGTAGTTCATAGTCATAGAGCCTTCGGAATAAGACACAAGCTCAAGGATTATTATTGTCTCTAAATGTTCTTCTTATCTTCTTCTTATCTCATATGCATGACTCTACATTTTTGTTTTGCTAAAACTTAAAGGTCATATGAGCAACTTGTAATGTCCAGCTAGAAGCCTTATTTGCAATATCACATTGATCTGTAAATGGTATAAATAAACTGTACCTTAGCTAAATAAACAGAAAAATTGATCATGCTCACATGGATGCAGGTCTTTTTCTCCAAGCGCTCGATCTTGATTAGGTCCTCTGAAGAGGCCTAATTCAGAGGATCTCACTGGTGATCCCATAAGCTGACTTGTGACAAAACAGAACAGCTACAACAATATATATATATATATATATATATATATATATATATATATATATATATATATATATATATATATATATATTAAGAGCTGGGGAGGGCAGGGAAATCAGTGAAAAGTAAACAGCTATTAACATTTGCCAGGTACTTAAACACACAATATAGCCGCATATCAACGCTGAGCGCCCGGCAAATGTTAATAGCTGTTTTTTAGTATTTCCATTTATTAGGCGCTATTTTCTAACATTACATTGATTTCCCTGTACTTCCCAGCCCTTATTAATAATAATAATAATAATAATAATAATAATAAAAAATTACTTTTCTGGCTCTGAACGCTGAACTTGAACATGGACTTCCCTGAGCAGTCCATGTTTGAGTTCAAAATATGCACTCTACATGTCTGGAATGAACATTGAACTTTACATTTCGGGTTTGTGCATCACTAATCAATACTCGAATTGAGCAGGTTGGACGGTCGGACCCACTTGATTCGAGTAACAAGTATAATGGAAGTCTATGGGGAACTCGAGTATTTGGGGTGAAAAATAGCTGAAGAAGATTAAAACAGATTAAAAGGAATTGGAACAGAATGCGGAAGACGCCTGGATGCATATCTCCCAGGGTGCTGCTGGGAAGTTAAAAATTAAATAACAAAAAAAAGTGTGGGGTGCCTTCATTTTTGATAACCAACCAAGATTAGGCAGACAGCTAAGAGCTGGAATTATCAGGCGAGCGAGGCCCATGGTTATCTGTTGCTCCCCAGCCTAAAAATTGCAGCCCTCAGCTGTCCCAGAACTAGCATGACATTAGATCATCAATTCTGGCACTTCGCCTCAGCTGTTACCGATTGCCCTGCTGCAGTGGCAATCAGTGTAATATGTTTTTGGGTTGATGTCAGCTGACAACAAGTCCAGGGGTTAGTAATGGATATACGTCTATCAGACATCTTCATTAGTAACCCAGTAGGCGTAAAATTAATAAAAAATCCACACACAGGAAAAAATAGTTTATTTGAATAAAGATTCCCCCATACTGTCCCTCGTTCACTAATTTATAAAATAAGAAACAAAGAAAAAACATGACGATCCAAAGTATACTATTGTGTACTGGTCCATTGACATACCCCAAATCCATACTCTAACTAATGGAGCCTTGTTCAGAGAGCCTTGTTCACTCCCGGTAAATGCCAGACCTGGAGTTTCACACGCATGGTGACGTTAGTATCATGATGTGTGAGAAATTCCAGATCTGGCGCAGACTGGGAGTGATCTCTGTAGTCACTCCTGGTTAGCGCCAGATCCCAGAATATCTCATGCGCAGGTTGGAGTAAGGATTCAAGAGACATCGTGGGACCACTAAACAATGGATTGTTTCATCTTCATGGTTTTTTTTTTTAAATAAATTGGTGAATGAAAGATTGTGTAAGGAGAATTTATTCAACTAAACTATTTTTCCCTTTGTGTGCTTTTTTAACTTTACACTTACTGGGTTAGTAATGAGGGTGTTTAATAGAAGTCTCTCCATGACTAACCCCTGGACTTGATGTCAGCTGACATCGGCCCCCCAAAATATTACATTAATTGCCAATACATCAAGGCAATCAGGAAAAATCGGGGTGCAGTGCTAGAATTGGCAAAACTAATGGATGCACCAATTCTGGGGCAGCTGAAAGATACTATTTTTAGGCTGGGAAAGGCCAAGTAACTATGGACCTTCCAAGCCTGATATTAGCCTGCAGCTGTCTGGTTTACCTTGGCTGGTTATCAAAAATAGGGGGAACTCCACACCGTATTTTTTAGTAATTATTTTTTTCAATTGAATCAACAAAAAAACCCACCCTTTTGTACCACATGAAAGGCACTAAAGAGTGCAAGAGTAAAGCTGTGCCTACATTCCTGCTCTAATCTAAGCTTCCCCTCTTACATCAACTCTCCCTGAACTGCAGTGTGTTGGGCATCGCATCCCCAGGGTCTAATATTAGACCTTATGATGTGATACGGCCAGCCAATCACAGTAATGTCAGTAGGCAACGTGACTACAGCATTAAGTGTGATTGGCAGGCAATCCCTGCATGTTTAGTGACTCAAGCATGGTGCTCAAGCACCCGCGATACTCGGTCAAGTATCTAGTGATCCCGAGCACCCCAATGCTCAATTAAATATCGAGCAGTGCCGAGCATGCTCAATCATCACTAGTTATTAACTACCCGGGCTGCACCTCTCTCCTGTGCAGGCTTCCTCTGTACACGGGCTGCCCCCTCTCTCCTGTGCAGGCTCCCTCTGTACCCGGGCTGCCCACTCTCTCCTGTGCAGGCTCCCTCTGAACCCAGACTGCCCCCTCTCTCCTGTGCAGGCTCTCTCCGTACCCGGGCTGCACCTCTCTCCTGTGCAGGCTCCCTCTGTACCCGGGCTGCCCCCTCTCTCCTGTGCAGCCTCCCTCCGTACCCGGGCTGCCCCCCCTCTCCTGTACAGGCTCCCTCTGTACCCGGGCTGCCCCCTCTCTCCTGTGCAGGCTTCCTCTGTACCCGGGCTGCCCCCTCTCTCCTGTGCAGGCTTCCTCTGTACCCGGGCTGCCCCCTCTCTCCTGTGCAGCCTCCCTCTGTACCCGGGCTCAACCCTCTCTCCTGTGCAGGCTTCCTCTGTACCCGGGCTGACCCCTCTCTCCTGTGCAGGCTTCCTCTGTACCCGGGCTGCCCCCTCTCTCCTGTGCAGGCTTCCTCTGTACCCGGGCTGCCCCCTCTCTCCTGTGCAGGCTTCCTCTGTACCCGGGCTGCCCCCTCTCTCCTGTGCAGCCTCCCTCTGTACCCGGGCTGCTCCCTCTCTCCTGTGCAGCCTCCCTCTATACCCGGACTGCTCCCTCTCTCCTGTGCAGCCTCCCTCTGTACCCGGGCTGCTCCCTCTCTCCTGGGCAGGCTTCCTCTGTACCCGGGCTGCCCCCTCTACTGTGCAGGCTTCCTCTGTACCCGGGCTGCTCCCTCTCTCCTGTGCAGGCTTCCTCTGTACCCGGGCTGCTCCCTCTCTCCTGTGCAGGCTTCCTCTGTACCCGGGCTGCTCCCTCTCTCCTGTGCAGGCTTCCTCTGTACCCGGGCTGCTCCCTCTCTCCTGTGCAGGTTCCCTCTGTTCCCTGAGCCCCCTGAGGAAGCTACAACTGTGAAATGTACATAGGGGTATAGGATGATTTGCCCTTGAATGACTCCTTCTCAATCTGGTAATTCATATCACTATTTACCATGCAATTATGTGTTTCCATGTTTCTAGCACAACCATATGACTTTAATTGATTATTTTGAACCACTGCTATGGCCATTCACTGGCACGAGTGCACTGTGTCTCTAAATTGTAACTAATAGCCTGCAGAGGCAGTAATGGTAGCGATACAGTGTGCTGATCGCATGGCTTTGAGATTATAGTAGACTGACTTCCCTGCTACTCGCAGAATGGAGATGATTTTCATTGCATGACATATTGTATTGATGTAAATGCAGTGGTAGCTTTGGAGGTCACAATCTGTGGCGATCGACACTCACCTCTAACCATTTTTTGCAATCCACGGAGTTTTGCTGTTCAAAGCTACAATCGCTGTTATCAGCCAATTAGCTATTTCTATAGGGAAAATACATGCTATTGAAAACACTATGAGTACACTGTGTCTCTAAAATAGCCTGCAGAGGCAGTAATGGTAGCGATACAGTGTGCTGATCGCATGGTTTTGAGATTATAGCAGATTGACTTCCCTGCTACTCGCAGAATGGAGATGATTTTCATTGCATGACATATTGTATCGATGTAAATGTGGTGGTAGCTTTGGAGGTCATAATCTGTGGCGATGGATGCTCACCTCTAATCATTTTGCAATCCACAGAATTTGGCTGTTCAAAGCTACAATCGCTGTTATCAGCCAATTAGCTATCTCTATAGGGAAAATACATGCTATTTAAAAACACTATCTACAAAGTGCAACAAATGCAAATTTATACATAATTAAATGACTGATTATTCTGAGTCACTGTCATTTGGTGCAAGGCGATAAGATTGTAATAGAGGTAAAAAGAAAAATTATCTCTGGTCGTTTGCAGAAGGGTGATGTTTTTTTGCATGATACTCTGCACTGATCAAACTGCGGCTGTAGCTGTGGAGGTTACAATTTATGTTGATTGAAAAACTTGAATTCAACCATTTAGTAATCCACATAACATGGCCATTCAGGCTGCAATCGCGGTTTTTCAGCTAATTGGTTATCCCTATATAAGATAGCATACGCTATTTAAGCATTACTCACACATTGTGGCAAATGTACATCCATGTATCAATCTAAAGCTGGGTTCACACTAAGTGACAGCGACAACGACGTCGCTGTTACGTCACCATTTTCGGTGACGTAACAGCGACCTTGTAAGTCGCTGTTATGATCGCTGCTTAGCTGTCAAACACAGCGACGCAGCAGCGATCATAACGTCGCTGTGCTACATGTGCAGAGAGCAGGGAGCCGCGCTTAGCGCTGGCTCCTTGCTCTCCTAGGTACAGTACACATCGGGTTAATTAACCCAATGTGTGCTGCAGCTACATGTCACAGTGCAGAGAGCAGGAAGCCGCGCGCACTGCTTAGCGCTGGCTCCTTGCTACAGTATACATCGGGTTAATTACCTGATGCGTACTGCAGCCACATGTGCACAGAGCAGGAGCCGGCACTGGCAGCAAGAGCGGAGGCTGGTAACGAAGGTAAATATCGGGTAACCAGGGAAAGGTCTTCCCTTGGTTACCCGATGTTTACGCTGGTTACAGCTTACCGCAGCTGCCAGACGCCGGCTCCTGCTCCCTGCTCGCTTCATTTCGTCGCTCTCTCGCTGTCACACACAGCGATGTGTGCTTCACAGCGGGAGAGTGACGACCAAAAAATGAAGCTGGACATTCAGCAACGACCGGCGACCTCACAGCAGGGGTCAGCTCGTTGCTGGATGTCACACACAGCGACAGCGACGGGACGTCGCTGCTACGTCACAGAAAATGGTGACGTAGCAGCGATGTCGTTGTCGCTGTGTGTGACACCAGCTTAAGGCTGTTAACAGGATACCCATTCACAATCTAGCATAGTATAAACGATATGTATATTCATGGCTAAAATTTCTACCTTTTGTATTTGAAGGAGTCTTATGAAATTATAATATATACTAGAAGGTGGCCCGATTCTACGCATCGGGTATTCTAGAATTTACGTATTGTGTAGTTCATGTATGATTTTTGTTTTATATATATATATATATATATATAGAGAGATGTTGTTGTCTGTAGTTACCAAGTGTTTGTGTAGGCGCTGTACATGTTCTGGGTGTTGTCTGGGTGTGACGGGGGGTGAGAGCGGTGTTGTATGTGTGTTGCGTGTGTTGCGTTGTTTGTGGAGCGCTGTGTGTCTGTAGCGTTGTGTGTGTGTTGCGCGGTTTGTGTGTGTGTGGTGTGTTTTGGGGGGAGGTATGTTTTGTGCAATGTGTGTGTTGTGCGGTATGTGCGTATATTTGTGTGTGCCGCGGTGTTTGTGTGTTGTGTGTGTGCAGCGTTGTCTGTGTGTGTGGGTGTCTGTGTAGGGCAGTTGTTTGTGGTTCCCAGTGTGTGTGTGTGTGTGTGTGGTGTGTTGTGCAGTGCGCGCGCGCGTGTGTGTGTGTGTGTGCATCAGCCTCTCTTCTCTCAGCCTACCTCTCCCAGCCTCCCTCAGCATCAGCCTCCCTCTCCCAGCCTCCCCAGCATCAGCCTCCGCCAGCATCAGCCTCTCTCCTTCCAGCCTCCTCCAGCATCAGCCTCCCTCTCCCAGCCTTTCCCAGGATCAGCCTCTCTCCTCCCAGCCTCCGTCCTCCCAGCCTTCCCCAGCATCAGCTTTCCCCTCCCAGCCTCCCTCAGCATCAGCCTTCCCCAGCATCAACCTCTCTCCTCCCAGCCTCAGCCTCTCCTTCCAGCCTCCCCCAGCATCAGCCTCTCTCCTTCCAGCTTCCCTCAGCATCAGCCTCCCCTTCCCAGCCTTCCCCAGGATCAGCCTCTCTCCTCCCAGCCTCCTTCCTCCCAGCCTCCCTCAGCATCAGCCTTCTGCTCCCAGTCTCCCCCAGCATCAGCCTCCCCATGCATCAGCCTCCACCAGCATCAGCCTCTCTCCTTCCAGCCTCTCTCCTTCCAGCCTCCCCCAGCATCAGCCTCCCCTTCCCAGCCTTCCCCAGGATCAGCCTCTCTCCTCCCAGCCTCCTTCCTCCCAGCCTCCCTCTCCCAGCCTCCCTCAGCATCAGCCTTCCGCTCCCAGTCTCCCCCAGCATCAGCCTCCCCAAGCATCAGCCTCCACCAGCATCAGCCTCTCTCCTTCCAGCCTCCCCCAGCATCAGCCTCTCTCCTTCCAGCCTCCCTCAGCATCAGCCTCCCGTTCCCAGCCTTCCCCAGGATCAGCCTCTCTCCTCCCAGCCTCCTTCCTCCCAGCCTCCCTCAGCATCAGCCTTCCCCTCCCAGTCTCCCCCAGCATCAGCCTCCCCAAGCATCAGCCTCCACCAGCATTAGCCTCTCTCCTTCCAGCCTCCCCCAGCATCAGCCTCCCCAAGCATCAGCCTCCACCAGCATCAGCCTCCCTCGTCCCAGCCTCCCCCTCCCAGCCTCCCCCAGCATCAGCCTCTCTCCTCCCAGCCTTCCCCATGATCAGCCTCTCTGCTCCCAGCCTCCTCCAGCACGCCGTGCTCCTCTGCCGACACTCACACACCCGATCGCATCCACTCACACACACCCGATCGCATCCACTCACACACACCCGATCGCATCCACTCACACACACCCGATCGCATCCACTCACACACACCCGATCGCATCCACTCACACACACCCGATCGCATCCACTCAGACACACCCGATCGCATCAACTCAGACACACCCGATGGCATCCACTCACACACACCCGATGGCATCCACTCACACACACCCGATGGCATCCACTCACACACACCCGATCGCATCCACTGAGACACACCCGATCGCATCCACTCACACACACCCGATCGCATCCACTCACACACACCCGATCGCATCCACTCACACACACACAGACACTGACGATATCGCACATACGCGCTTATACTCACAACATCCGGGGATATCACATGCTTCTGGCCATGTGATCCTCCGGCAGGTCCTGGAAGATCACAACAGCACAGTATCGAGGCCGAGAAGCAAGCGATATCCCAGGATGTTGTGAGTATGTGGATGCGATGTGATGTGTGTGTGTGAGTGAGTGTGATCTGATTTGTGTGTGTGTGTGTGTGTGTGTGCTGTTATGTGTGTGCTGTTATGTGTGTGCTGTTATGTGTGTGTATTTTCCGCCGCTGCAGGACCTTGATGTGTGGATGCGATGTGATGTGTGTGTGAGGTGTGTATGAGAGTGAGTGTGAGCCGGTGTACACTGGTAACTATGATACACATCGGGTAACTAAGGGACCTTAGTTACCCGATGTGTATAATGGTTACCAGCTTTCACGGCCTCCGTGAAGATCCCAGCATCGCAAGGTTATGTCTGGCGCTGCCGGGATCCTGACGGAGCCGGTGTAGAAGCAAGAGATATCCCAGCATGTTGTGATGTGTGAGGTGTGTGTGAGAGTGAGTGTGAGAGTGAGTGTGATCTGATGTGTGTGTGTGTACTCACCTGGGAATCGGGGCTCCGTGTCAGTTGGGCCAGAGCGAGCTTGGATTGCGTGAGGGGGGCGGGGCCTGCAGAGAGCCGGGGCGAGAGGCCAATCCGTGTGGGGGGGCGGGGCCATGGCGAGCCCAGCGGCCAATCAGCTTTGTGTCACCGTAAGGACACAATTTCGGAGCATGACAGACAGACAGACAGACAGAATAAGGCAATTATATATATAGATTATTCATTATTTGAAAATTATCCAATACTTCTAATCAAGCGCTATCGTCCTACACATCCTTGTGTGTCAACATCATGTAACACTGCATTTTTTAACGTGTTCTGTATATGTTTTGTAAAAAAACTTTTTCACCTTTTTTGTACCTAATCATAATAATAAAAAAATAAATAAAAAAAAATTTTAAATGTGAAATTACTCCTAATCTCTTGTTTAAATATCCCTCTCTCCTGTGCAGGCTTCCTCTGTACCCGGGCTGCTCCCTCTCTCCTGTGCAGGCTCCCTCTGTACCCGGGCTGCCCCCTCTCTCCTGTGCAGGCTCCCTCTGTACCCGGGCTTCCCCCTCTCTCCTGTGCAGGCTTCCTCTGTACACGGGCTGCCCCCTCTCCTGTGCAGGCTTCCTCTGTACCCGGGCTGCCCCCTCTCTCCTGTGCAGGCTCCCTCTGTACCCGGGCTGCCCCCTCTCTCCTGTGCAGGCTTCCTCTGTACCCAGGCTGCCCCCACTCTCCTCTGCAGGCTCCCTCTGTACCCGGGCTGCCCCCTCTCTCCTGTGCAGGCTCCCTCTGTACCCGGGCTGCTCCCTCTCTCCTGTGCAGCCTCCCTCTGTACCCGGGCTTCCCCCTCTCTCCTGTGCAGGCTCCCTCTGTACCCGGGCTGCCCCACTCTCCTCTGCAGGCTCCCTCTGTACCCGGGCTGCCCCCTCTCTCCTGTGCAGGCTCCCTCTGTACCCGGGCTGCTCCCTCTCTCCTGTGCAGCCTCCCTCTGTACCCGGGCTTCCCCCTCTCTCCTGTGCAGGCTCCCTCTGTACCCGGGCTGCCCCCTCTCTCCTGTGCAGGCTTCCTCTGTACCCGGGCTACCCCCTCTCTCCTGTGCAGGCTCCCTCTGTACCCGGGCTGCCCCCTCTCTCCTGTGCAGCCTCCCTCTGTACACGGGCTGCCCCCTCTCTCCTGTGCAGGCTTCCTCTGTACCCGGGCTGCCCCCTCTCTCCTGTGCAGGCTCCCTCTGTACCCGGGCTTCCCCCTCTCTCCTGTGCAGGCTTCCTCTGTACCCGGGCTGCCCCCTCTCTCCTGTGCAGGCTCCCTCTGTACCCGGGCTTCCCCTATCTCCTGTGCAGGCTTCCTCTGTACCCGGGCTTCGCCCTCTCCCCCTCTCTCCTGTGCAGGCTTCCTCTGTACCCGGGCTGCCCCCTCTCTCCTGTGCAGGCTTCCTCTGTACCCGGGCTGCCCCCTCTCTCCTGTGCAGGCTTCCTCTGTACCCGGGCTTCCCCCTCTCTCCTGTGCAGGCTTCCTCTGTACCCGGGCTGCCCCCTCTCTCCTGTGCAGGCTCCCTCTGTACCCGGGCTTTCCCCTCTCTCCTGTGCAGGCTTCCTCTGTACCCGGGCTGCCCCCTCTCTCCTGTGCAGGCTTCCTCTGTACCCGGGCTGCTCCCTCTCTCCTGTGCAGGCTTCCTCTGTACCCGGGCTGCCCCCTCTCTCCTGTGCAGGCTCCCTCTGTACCCGGGCTTACCCCTCTCTCCTGTGCAGGCTCACTCTGTACCCGGGCTGCTCCCTCTCTCCTGTGCAGCCTCCCTCTGTACCCGGGCTTCCCCCTCTCTCCTGTGCAGCCTCCCTCTGTACCCGGGCTGCTCCCTCTCTCCTGTGCAGGCTTCCTCTGTACCCGGGCTGCCCCCTCTCTCCTGTGCAGCCTCCCTCTGTTCCCGGGCTGCCCCCCTCTGTACCCGGGCTGCTCCCTCTCTCCTGTGCAGGCTTCCTCTGTACCCGGGCTGCCCCCTCTCTCCTATGCAGCCTTCCTCTGTACCCGGGCTGCCCCCTCTCTCCTGTGCAGCCTCCCTCTGTACCCGGGCTGCCCCCTCTCTCCTGTGCAGGCTTCCTCTGAACCCGGGCTGCCCCCTCTCTCCTGTGCAAGCTTCCTCTGTACCCGGGCTGCCCTCTCTCTCCTGTGCAGGGCTCCCTCTGTACCTGGGCTGCCCCCTCTCTCCTGTGCAGGCTCCCTCTGTACCCGGGCTGCCCTCTCTCTCCTGTACAGGGCTCCCTCTGTACCCGGGCTGCCCCCTCTCTCCTGTGCAGGCTCCCTCTGTACCCGGGCTTCCCCCTCTCTCCTGTGCAGCCTCCTTCTGTACCCGGGCTTCCCCCTCTCTCCTGTGCAGGCTCCCTCTGTACCCGGGCTTCCCCCTCTCTCCTGTGCAGGCTTCCTCTGTACCCGGGCTGCCCCCTCTCTCCTGTGCAGGCTCCCCCTGTACCCGGGCTGCCCCCTCTCTCCTGTGCAGGCTTCCTCTGTACCCGGGCTGCCCCCTCTCTCCTGTGCAGGCTTCCTATGAACCCGGGCTGCCCCCTCTATCCTGTGCAGGCTTCCTCTGTACCCGGGCTGCCCCCTCTCTCCTGTGCAGGCTCCCCCTGTACCCGGGCTGCCCCCTCTCTCCTGTGCAGGCTTCCTCTGTACCCGGGCTGCCCCCTCTCTCCTGTGCAGGCTTCCTCTGTACCCGGGCTGCCCCCTCTCTCCTGTGCAGGCTCCCTCTGTACCCGGGCTGCCCCCTCTCTCCTGTGCAGGCTCCCTCTGTACCCGGGCTGCCCCCTCTCTCCTGTGCAGGCTCCCTCTGTACCCGGGCTGCTCCCTCTCTCCTGTGCAGGCTCCCTCTGTACCCGGGCTGCCCCCTCTCTCCTGTGCAGCCTCCCTCTGTACCCGGGCTGCCCACTCTCTCCTGTGTAGGCTTCCTCTGTACCCGGGCTGCCCCCTCTCTCCTGTGCAGGCTCCCTCTGTACCCGGGCTGCCCCCTCTCTCCTGTGCAGGCTCCCTCTGTACCCGGGCTGCCCCCTCTCTCCTGTGCAGCCTCCCTCTGTACCCGGGCTGCCCCCTCTCTCCTGTGCAGCCTCCCTCTGTACCCGGGCTGCCCCCTCTCTCCTGTGCAGGCTCCCTCTATACCTGGGCTGCTCCCTCTCTCCTGTGCAGCCTCCCTCTGTACCCGGGCTTCCCCCTCTCTCCTGTGCAGCCTCCCTCTGTACCCGGGCTGCTCCCTCTCTCCTGTGCAGGCTTCCTCTGTACCCGGGCTGCCCCCTCTCTCCTGTGCAGCCTCCCTCTGTACCCGGGTTGCCCCCTCTCTCCTGTGCAGCCTTCCTCTGTACCCGGGCTGCCCCCTCTCTCCTGTGCAGCCTCCCTCTGTACCCGGGCTGCCCCCTCTCTCCTGTGCAGGCTTCCTCTGTACCCGGGCTGCCCCCTCTCTCCTGTGCAGGCTCCCTCTGTACCCGGGCTGCTCCCTCTCTCCTGTGCAGGCTTCCTCTGTACCCGGGCTGCCCCCTCTCTCCTGTGCAGGCTTCCTCTGTACCCGGGCTTCCCCCTCTCTCCTGTGCAGGCTCCCTCTGTACTCGGGCTTCCCCCTCTCTCCTGTGCAGGCTCCCTCTGTACACGGGCTGCCCCCTCTCTCCTGTGCAGGCTTCCTCTGTACCCGGGCTGCTCCCTCTCTCCTGTGCAGGCTTCCTCTGTACTCGGGCTGCCCCCTCTCTCCTGTGCAGCCTCCCTCTGTACCCGGGCTTCCCCCTCTCTCCTGTGCAGCCTCCCTCTGTACCCGGGCTGCTCCCTCTCTCCTGTGCAGGCTTCCTCTGTACCCGGGCTGCCCCCTCTCTCCTGTGCAGGCTCCCTCTGTACCCGGGCTGCCCTCTCTCTCCTGTGCAGGGCTCCCTCTGTACCCGGGCTGCCCCCTTTCTCCTGTGCAGGCTCCCTCTGTACCCGGGCTGCCCTCTCTCTCCTGTGCAGGGCTCCCTCTGTACCCGGGCTGCCCCCTCTCTCCTGTGCAGGCTCCCTCTGTACCCGGGCTTACCCCTCTCTCCTGTGCAGCCTCCCTCTGTACCCGGGCTTCCCCCTCTCTCCTGTGCAGGCTCCCTCTGTACCCGGGCTGCCCCCTCTCTCCTGTGCAGGCTTCCTCTGTACCCGGGCTGCCCCCTCTCTCCTGTGCAGGCTTCCTCTGTACCCGGGCTGCCCCCTCTCTCCTGTGCAGGCTTCCCCTGTACCCGGGCTGCCCCCTCTCTCCTGTGCAGGCTTCCTCTGTACCCGGGCTGCCCCCTCTCTCCTGTGCAGGCTTCCTCTGTACCCGGGCTGCCCCCTCTCTCCTGTGCAGGCTTCCTCTGTACCCGGGCTGCCCCCTCTCTCCTGTGCAGGCTCCCCCTGTACCCGGGCTGCCCCCTCTCTCCTGTGCAGGCTTCCTCTGTACCCGGGCTGCCCCCTCTCTCCTGTGCAGGCTTCCTCTGTACCCGGGCTGCCCCCTCTCTCCTGTGCAGGCTCCCTCTGTACCCGGGCTGCCCCCTCTCTCCTGTGCAGGCTCCCTCTGTACCCGGGCTGCCTCCTCTCTCCTGTGCAGGCTCCCTCGGTACCCGGGCTGCTCCCTCTCTCCTGTGTAGGCTCCCTCTGTACCCGGGCTGCCCCCTCTCTCCTGTGCAGCCTCCCTCTGTACCCGGGCTGCCCACTCTCTCCTGTGCAGGCTTCCTCTGTACCCGGGCTGCCCCCTCTCTCCTGTGCAGGCTCCCTCTGTACCCGGGCTGCCCCCTCTCTCCTGTGCAGGCTCCCTCTGTACCCGGGCTGCCCCCTCTCTCCTGTGCAGCCTCCCTCTGTACCCGGGCTGCCCCCTCTCTCCTGTGCAGGCTCCCTCTGTACCCGGGCTTACCCCTCTCTCCTGTGCAGGCTCCCTCTGTACCCGGGCTGCTCCCTCTCTCCTGTGCAGCCTCCCTCTGTACCCGGGCTTCCCCCTCTCTCCTGTGCAGCCTCCCTCTGTACCCGGGCTGCTCCCTCTCTCCTGTGCAGGCTTCCTCTGTACCCGGGCTGCCCCCTCTCTCCTGTGCAGCCTCCCTCTGTTCCCGGGCTGCCCCCCTCTGTACCCGGGCTGCCCCCTCTCTCCTGTGCAGGCTTCCTCTGTACCCGGGCTGCCCCCTCTCTCCTGTGCAGGCTCCCTCTGTACCCGGGCTGCTCCCTCTCTCCTGTGCAGGCTTCCTCTGTACCCGGGCTGCCCCCTCTCTCCTGTGCAGGCTTCCTCTGTACCCGGGCTGCCCCCTCTCTCCTGTGCAGGCTCCCTCTGTACCCGGGCTTCCCCCTCTCTCCTGTGCAGGCTCCCTCTGTACACAAGCTGCCCCCTCTCTCCTGTGCAGGCTTCCTCTGTACCCGGGCTGCTCCCTCTCTCCTGTGCAGGCTTCCTCTGTACCCGGGCTGCCCCCTCTCTCCTGTGCAGCCTCCCTCTGTACCCGGGCTTCCCACTCTCTCCTGTGCAGCCTCCCTCTGTACCCGGGCTGCCCCCTCTCTCCTGTGCAGGCTTCCTCTGTACCCGGGCTGCCCCCTCTCTCCTGTGCAGGCTCCCTCTGTACCCGGGCTGCCCTCTCTCTCCTGTGCAGGGTTCCCTCTGTACCCGGGCTGCCCCCTCTCTCCTGTGCAGGCTCCCTCTGTACCCGGGCTGCCCCCTCTCTCCTGTGCAGGCTTCCTCTGTACCCGGGCTGCCCTCTCTCTCCTGTGCAGGGCTCCCTCTGTACCCGGGCTGCCCCCTCTCTCCTGTGCAGGCTCCCTCTGTACCCGGGCTGCCCCCTCTCTCCTGTGCAGGCTTCCTCTGTACCCGGGCTGCCCCCTCTCTCCTGTGCAGGCTTCCTCTGTACCCGGGCTGCCCCCTCTCTCCTGTGCAGCCTCCCTCTGTACCCGGGCTGCCCCCTCTCTCCTGTGCAGCCTCCCTCTGTACCCGGGCTGCCCCCTCTCTCCTGTGCAGGCTCCCTCTGTACCCGGGCTGCCCCCTCTCTCCTGTGCAGCCTCCCTCTGTACCCGGGCTTCCCCCTCTCTCCTGTGCAGGCTCCCTCTGTACCCGGGCTGCCCCCTCTCTCCTGTGCAGGCTTCCTCTGTACCCGGGCTGCTCCCTCTCTCCTGTGCAGGCTTCCTCTGTACCCGGGCTGCCCCCTCTCTCCTGTGCAGGCTTCCTCTGTACCCGGGCTGCTCCTTCTCTCCTGTGCAGCCTCCCTCTGTACCCGGGCTGCCCCCTCTCTCCTGTGCAGGCTTCCTCTGTACCCGGGCTGCCCCCTCTCTCCTGTGCAGGCTTCCTCTGTATCCGGGCTGCCCCCTCTCTCCTGTGCAGGCTTCCTCTGTACCCGGGCTGCCCCCTCTCTGTTGTGCAGGCTTCCTCTGTACCCGGGCTGCCCCCTCTCTCCTGTGCAGGCTCCCTCTGTACCCGGGCTGCCCCCTCTCTCCTGTGCAGCCTCCCTCTGTACCCGGGCTGCCCCCTCTCTCCTGTGCAGCCTCCCTCTGTACACGGGCGGCCCCCTCTCTCCTGTGCAGGCTCCCTCTGTACCCGGGCTGCTCCCTCTCTCCTGTGCAGGCTTCCTCTGTACCCCGGCTGCCCCCTCTCTCCTGTGCAGGCTTCCTCTGTACCCGGGCTGCCCCCTCTCTCCTGTGCAGGCTCCCTCTGTACCCGGGCTTCCCCCTCTCTCCTGTGCAGGCTCCCTCTGTACACGGGCTGCCCCCTTTCTCCTGTGCAGGCTTCCTCTGTACCCGGGCTGCTCCCTCTCTCCTGTACAGGCTTCCTCTGTACCCGGGCTGCCCCCTCTCTCCTGTGCAGCCTACCTCTGTACCCGGGCTTCCCTCTCTCTCCTGTGCAGCCTCCCTCTGTACCCGGGCTGCCCCCTCTCTCCTGTGCAGGCTTCCTCTGTACCCGGGCTGCCCCCTCTCTCCTGTGCAGGCTCCCTCTGTACCCGGGCTGCCCTCTCTCTCCTGTGCAGGGTTCCCTCTGTACCCGGGCTGCCCCCTCTCTCCTGTGCAGGCTCCCTCTGTACCCGGGCTGCCCCCTCTCTCCTGTGCAGGTTTCCTCTGTACCCGGGCTGCCCTCTCTCTCCTGTGCAGGGCTCCCTCTGTACCCGGGCTGCCCCCTCTCTCCTGTGCAGGCTCCCTATGTACCCGGGCTGCCCCCTCTCTCCTGTGCAGGCTTCCTCTGTACCCGGGCTGCCCCCTCTCTCCTGTGCAGGCTTCCTCTGTACCCGGGCTGCCCCCTCTCTCCTGTGCAGCCTCCCTCTGTACCCGGGCTGCCCCCTCTATCCTGTGCAGCCTCCCTCTGTACCCGGGCTGCCCCCTCTCTCCTTTGCAGGCTCCCTCTGTACCCGGGCTGCCCCCTCTCTCCTTTGCAGCCTCCCTCTGTACCCGGGCTTCCCCCTCTCTCCTGTGCAGGCTCCCTCTCTACCCGGGCTGCCCCCTCTCTCCTGTGCAGGCTTCCTCTGTACCCGGGCTGCTCCCTCTCTCCTGTGCAGGCTTCCTCTGTACCCGGGCTGCCCCCTCTCTCCTGTGCAGGCTTCCTCTGTACCCGGGCTGCCCCCTCTCTCCTGTGCAGGCTTCCTCTGTACCCGGGCTGCCCCCTCTCTCCTGTGCAGGCTTCCTCTGTACCCGGGCTTCCCCCTCTCTCCTGTGCAGGCTCCCTCTGTACTCGGGCTTCCCCCTCTCTCCTGTGCAGGCTCCCTCTGTACACGGGCTGCCCCCTCTCTCCTGTGCAGGCTTCCTCTGTACCCGGGCTGCTCCCTCTCTCCTGTGCAGGCTTCCTCTGTACTCGGGCTGCCCCCTCTCTCCTGTGCAGCCTCCCTCTGTACCCGGGCTTCCCCCTCTCTCCTGTGCAGGCCTCCCTCTGTACCCGGGCTGCCCCCTCTCTCCTGTGCAGGCTTCCTCTGTACCCGGGCTGCCCCCTCTCTCCTGTGCAGGCTCCCTCTGTACCCGGGCTGCCCTCTCTCTCCTGTGCAGGGCTCCCTCTGTACCCGGGCTGCCCCCTTTCTCCTGTGCAGGCTCCCTCTGTACCCGGGCTGCCCTCTCTCTCCTGTGCAGGGCTCCCTCTGTACCCGGGCTGCCCCCTCTCTCCTGTGCAGGCTCCCTCTGTACCCGGGCTTACCCCTCTCTCCTGTGCAGGCTCCCTCTGTACCGGGCTGCCCCCTCTCTCCTGTGCAGGCTCCTCTGTACCCGGGCTGCCCCCCTCTCTCCTGTGCAGGCTTCCCTCTGTACCCGGGCCTGCCCCCTCTCTGTTGTGCAGGCTTCCTCTGTACCCGGGCTGCCCCCTCTCTCCTGTGCAGGCTCCCTCTGTACCCGGGCTGCCCCCTCTCTCCTGTGCAGGCCTCCCTCTGTACCCGGGCTGCCCCCTCTCTCCTGTGCAGCCTCCCTCTGTACACGGGCGGCCCCCTCTCTCCTGTGCAGGCTCCCTCTGTACCCGGGCTGCTCCCTCTCTCCTGTGCAGGCTTCCTCTGTACCCCGGCTGCCCCCTCTCTCCTGTGCAGGCTTCCTCTGTACGGGCTTCCCCCTCTCTCCTGTGCAGGCTCCCTCTGTACACGGGCTGCCCCTTTCTCCTGTGCAGGCTTCCTCTGTACCCGGGCTGCTCCCTCTCTCCTGTACAGGCTTCCTCTGTACCCGGGCTGCCCCTCTCTCCTGTGCAGCCTACCTCTGTACCCGGGCTTCCCTCTCTCTCCTGTGCAGCCTCCCTCTGTACCCGGGCTGCCCCCTCTCTCCTGTGCAGGCTTCCTCTGTACCCGGGCTGCCCCCTCTCTCCTGTGCAGGCTCCCTCTGTACCCGGCTGCCCTCTCTCTCCTGTGCAGGGTTCCCTCTGTACCCGGGCTGCCCCCTCTCTCCTGTGCAGGCTCCCTCTGTACCCGGGCTGCCCCCTCTCTCCTGTGCAGGTTTCCTCTGTACCCGGGCTGCCCTCTCTCTCCTGTGCAGGGCTCCCTCTGTACCCGGGCTGCCCCCTCTCTCCTGTGCAGGCTCCCTATGTACCCGGGCTGCCCCCTCTCTCCTGTGCAGGCTTCCTCTGTACCCGGGCTGCCCCCTCTCTCCTGTGCAGGCTTCCTCTGTACCCGGGCTGCCCCCTCTCTCCTGTGCAGCCTCCCTCTGTACCCGGGCTGCCCCCTCTATCCTGTGCAGCCTCCCTCTGTACCCGGGCTGCCCCCTCTCTCCTTTGCAGGCTCCCTCTGTACCCGGGCTGCCCCCTCTCTCCTTTGCAGCCTCCCTCTGTACCCGGGCTTCCCCCTCTCTCCTGTGCAGGCTCCCTCTCTACCCGGGCTGCCCCCTCTCTCCTGTGCAGGCTTCCTCTGTACCCGGGCTGCTCCCTCTCTCCTGTGCAGGCTTCCTCTGTACCCGGGCTGGCCCCCTCTCTCCTGTGCAGGCTTCCTCTGTACCCGGGCTGCCCCCTCTCTCCTGTGCAGGCTTCCTCTGTACCCGGGCTGCCCCCTCTCTCCTGTGCAGGCTTCCTCTGTACCCGGGCTTCCCCTCTCTCCTGTGCAGGCTCCCTCTGTACTCGGGCTTCCCCCTCTCTCCTGTGCAGGCTCCCTCTGTACACGGGCTGCCCCCTCTCTCCTGTGCAGGCTTCCTCTGTACCCGGGCTGCTCCCTCTCTCCTGTGCAGGCTTCCTCTGTACTCGGGCTGCCCCCTCTCTCCTGTGCAGCCTCCCTCTGTACCCGGGCTTCCCCCTCTCTCCTGTGCAGCCTCCCTCTGTACCCGGGCTGCTCCCTCTCTCCTGTGCAGGCTTCCTCTGTACCCGGGCTGCCCCCTCTCTCCTGTGCAGGCTCCCTCTGTACCCGGGCTGCCCTCTCTCTCCTGTGCAGGGCTCCCTCTGTACCCGGGCTGCCCCCTTTCTCCTGTGCAGGCTCCCTCTGTACCCGGCTGCCCTCTCTCTCCTGTGCAGGGCTCCCTCTGTACCCGGGCTGCCCCCTCTCTCCTGTGCAGGCTCCCTCTGTACCCGGGCTTACCCCTCTCTCCTGTGCAGCCTCCCTCTGTACCCGGGCTTCCCCCTCTCTCCTGTGCAGGCTCCCTCTGTACCCGGGCTGCCCCCTCTCTCCTGTGCAGGCTTCCTCTGTACCCGGGCTGCCCCCTCTCTCCTGTGCAGGCTTCCTCTGTACCCGGGCTGCCCCCTCTCTCCTGTGCAGGCTTCCCCTGTACCCGGGCTGCCCCCTCTCTCCTGTGCAGGCTTCCTCTGTACCCGGGCTGCCCCCTCTCTCCTGTGCAGGCTTCCTCTGTACCCGGGCTGCCCCCTCTCTCCTGTGCAGGCTTCCTCTGTACCCGGGCTGCCCCCTCTCTCCTGTGCAGGCTCCCCCTGTACCCGGGCTGCCCCCTCTCTCCTGTGCAGGCTTCCTCTGTACCCGGGCTGCCCCCTCTCTCCTGTGCAGGCTTCCTCTGTACCCGGGCTGCCCCCTCTCTCCTGTGCAGGCTCCCTCTGTACCCGGGCTGCCCCCTCTCTCCTGTGCAGGCTCCCTCTGTACCCGGGCTGCCTCCTCTCTCCTGTGCAGGCTCCCTCGGTACCCGGGCTGCTCCCTCTCTCCTGTGTAGGCTCCCTCTGTACCCGGGCTGCCCCCTCTCTCCTGTGCAGCCTCCCTCTGTACCCGGGCTGCCCACTCTCTCCTGTGCAGGCTTCCTCTGTACCCGGGCTGCCCCTCTCTCCTGTGCAGGCTCCCTCTGTACCCGGGCTGCCCCCTCTCTCCTGTGCAGGCTCCCTCTGTACCCGGGCTGCCCCCTCTCTCCTGTGCAGCCTCCCTCTGTACCCGGGCTGCCCCCTCTCTCCTGTGCAGGCTCCCTCTGTACCCGGGCTTACCCCTCTCTCCTGTGCAGGCTCCCTCTGTACCCGGGCTGCTCCCTCTCTCCTGTGCAGCCTCCCTCTGTACCCGGGCTTCCCCCTCTCTCCTGTGCAGCCTCCCTCTGTACCCGGGCTGCTCCCTCTCTCCTGTGCAGGCTTCCTCTGTACCCGGGCTGCCCCCTCTCTCCTGTGCAGCTCCCTCTGTTCCCGGGCTGCCCCCCTCTGTACCCGGGCTGCCCCCTCTCTCCTGTGCAGGCTTCCTCTGTACCCGGGCTGCCCCCTCTCTCCTGTGCAGGCTCCCTCTGTACCCGGGCTGCTCCCTCTCTCCTGTGCAGGCTTCCTCTGTACCCGGGCTGCCCCCTCTCTCCTGTGCAGGCTTCCTCTGTACCCGGGCTGCCCCCTCTCTCCTGTGCAGGCTCCCTCTGTACCCGGGCTTCCCCCTCTCTCCTGTGCAGGCTCCCTCTGTACACAAGCTGCCCCCTCTCTCCTGTGCAGGCTTCCTCTGTACCCGGGCTGCTCCCTCTCTCCTGTGCAGGCTTCCTCTGTACCCGGGCTGCCCCCTCTCTCCTGTGCAGCCTCCCTCTGTACCCGGGCTTCCCACTCTCTCCTGTGCAGCCTCCCTCTGTACCCGGGCTGCCCCCTCTCTCCTGTGCAGGCTTCCTCTGTACCCGGGCTGCCCCCTCTCTCCTGTGCAGGCTCCCTCTGTACCCGGGCTGCCCTCTCTCTCCTGTGCAGGGTTCCCTCTGTACCCGGGCTGCCCCCTCTCTCCTGTGCAGGCTCCCCTCTGTACCCGGGCTGCCCCCTCTCTCCTGTGCAGGCTTCCTCTGTACCCGGGCTGCCCTCTCTCTCCTGTGCAGGGCTCCCTCTGTACCCGGGCTGCCCCCTCTCTCCCTGTGCAGGCTCCCTCTGTACCCGGGCTGCCCCCTCTCTCCTGTGCAGGCTTCCTCTGTACCCGGGCTGCCCCCTCTCTCCTGTGCAGGCTTCCTCTGTACCCGGGCTGCCCCCTCTCTCCTGTGCAGCCTCCCTCTGTACCCGGGCTGCCCCCTCTCTCCTGTGCAGCCTCCCTCTGTACCCGGGCTGCCCCCTCTCTCCTGTGCAGGCTCCCTCTGTACCCGGGCTGCCCCCTCTCTCCTGTGCAGCCTCCCTCTGTACCCGGGCTTCCCCCTCTCTCCTGTGCAGGCTCCCTCTGTACCCGGGCTGCCCCCTCTCTCCTGTGCAGGCTTCCTCTGTACCCGGGCTGCTCCCTCTCTCCTGTGCAGGCTTCCTCTGTACCCGGGCTGCCCCCTCTCTCCTGTGCAGGCTTCCTCTGTACCCGGGCTGCTCCTTCTCTCCTGTGCAGCCTCCCTCTGTACCCGGGCTGCCCCTCTCTCCTGTGCAGGCTTCCTCTGTACCCGGGCTGCCCCCTCTCTCCTGTGCAGGCTTCCTCTGTATCCGGGCTGCCCCCTCTCTCCTGTGCAGGCTTCCTCTGTACCCGGCTGCCCCCTCTCTGTTGTGCAGGCTTCCTCTGTACCCGGGCTGCCCCCTCTCTCCTGTGCAGGCTCCCTCTGTACCCGGGCTGCCCCCTCTCTCCTGTGCAGCCTCCCTCTGTACCCGGGCTGCCCCCTCTCTCCTGTGCAGCCTCCCTCTGTACACGGGCGGCCCCCTCTCTCCTGTGCAGGCTCCCTCTGTACCCGGGCTGCTCCCTCTCTCCTGTGCAGGCTTCCTCTGTACCCCGGCTGCCCCTCTCTCCTGTGCAGGCTTCCTCTGTACCCGGGCTGGCCCCCTCTCTCCTGTGCAGGCTCCCTCTGTACCCGGGCTTCCCCCTCTCTCCTGTGCAGGCTCCCTCTGTACACGGGCTGCCCCCTTTCTCCTGTGCAGGCTTCCTCTGTACCCGGGCTGCTCCCTCTCTCCTGTACAGGCTTCCTCTGTACCCGGGCTGCCCCCTCTCTCCTGTGCAGCCTACCTCTGTACCCGGGCTTCCCTCTCTCTCCTGTGCAGCCTCCCTCTGTACCCGGGCTGCCCCCTCTCTCCTGTGCAGGCTTCCTCTGTACCCGGGGCTGCCCCCTCTCTCCTGTGCAGGCTCCCTCTGTACCCGGGCTGCCCTCTCTCTCCTGTGCAGGGTTCCCCTCTGTACCCGGGCTGCCCCCTCTCTCCTGTGCAGGCTCCCTCTGTACCCGGGCTGCCCCCTCTCTCCTGTGCAGGTTTCCTCTGTACCCGGGCTGCCCTCTCTCTCCTGTGCAGGGCTCCCTCTGTACCCGGGCTGCCCCCCTCTCTCCTGTGCAGGCTCCCTATGTACCCGGGCTGCCCCCTCTCTCCTGTGCAGGCTTCCTCTGTACCCGGGCTGCCCCCTCTCTCCTGTGCAGGCTTCCTCTGTACCCGGGCTGCCCCCTCTCTCCTGTGCAGCCTCCCTCTGTACCCGGGCTGCCCCCTCTATCCTGTGCAGCCTCCCTCTGTACCCGGGCTGCCCCCTCTCTCCTTTGCAGGCTCCCTCTGTACCCGGGCTGCCCCCCTCTCTCCTTTGCAGCCTCCCTCTGTACCGGGCTTCCCCCTCTCTCCTGTGCAGGCTCCCTCTCTACCCGGGCTGCCCCCTCTCTCCTGTGCAGGCTTCCTCTGTACCCGGGCTGCTCCCCTCTCTCCTGTGCAGGCTTTCCTCTGTACCCGGGCTGCCCCCTCTCTCCTGTGCAGGCTTCCTCTGTACCCGGGCTGCCCCCTCTCTCCTGTGCAGGCTTCCTCTGTATCCGGGCTGCCCCCTCTCTCCTGTGCAGGCTTCCTCTGTACCCGGGCTGCCCCCTCTCTGTTGTGCAGGCTTGCTCTGTACCCGGGCTGTCCCCTCTCTCCTGTGCAGGCTCCCTCTGTACCCGGGCTGCCCCCTCTCTCCTGTGCAGCCTCCCTCTGTACCCGGGCTGCCCCCTCTCTCCTGTGCAGCCTCCCTCTGTACCCGGGCTGCCCCCTCTCTCCTGTGCAGGCTTCCTCTGTTCCCGGGCTGCTCCCTCTCTTCTGTACCCCGGGCTGCCCCCTCTCTCCTGTGCAGGCTTCCTCTGTTCCCGGGCTGCTCCCTCTCTCCTGTGCAGGCTTCCTCTGTACCCGGGCTTCCCCCTCTCTCCTGTGCAGGCTCCCTCTGTACCCGGGCTGCCCCCTCTCTC
Source organism: Anomaloglossus baeobatrachus (assembly GCF_048569485.1). Classification (NCBI taxonomy): domain Eukaryota; kingdom Metazoa; phylum Chordata; class Amphibia; order Anura; family Aromobatidae; genus Anomaloglossus; species Anomaloglossus baeobatrachus. Next base: position 84,366,835 of record NC_134353.1, on the reverse strand, counting down.
CTGTGCATGCTTCCTCTGTACCCGGGCTGCCCCCTCTCTCCTGTGCAGCCTCCCTCTGTACCCGGGCTGCCCCCCTCTCTCCTGTGCAGCCTCCCTCTGTACCCGGGCTGCCCCCTCTCTCCTGTGCAGGCTTCCTCTGTACCCCGGGCTGCCCTCTCTCTCCTGTGCAGGGCTCCCTCTGTACCCGGGCTGCCCCCTCTCTCCTGTGCAGGCTCCCTCTGTACCCGGGCTGCCCTCTCTCTCCTGTGCAGGGGCTCCCTCTGTACCCGGGCTGCCCCCTCTCTCCTGTGCAGCTTCCCTCTGTACCCGGGCTGCCCCCTCTCTCCTGTGCAGGCTTCCTCTGTACCCGGGCTGCCCCCTCTCTCCTGTGCAGGCTTCCTCTGTACCCCGGGCTGCCCTCTCTCTCCTGTGCAGGGCTCCCTCTGTACCCGGGCTGCCCCCTCTCTCCTGTGCAGGCTCCCTCTGTACCCGGGCTGCCCTCTCTCTCCTGTGCAGGGTTCCCTCTGTACCCGGGCTGCCCCCTCTCTCCTGTGCAGGCTCCCTCTGTACCCGGGCTTCCCCCTCTCTCCTGTGCAGCCTCCCTCTGTACCCGGGCTTCCCCCTCTCTCCTGTGCAGGCTCCCTCTGTACCCGGGCTGCCCCCTCTCTCCTGTGCAGGCTTCCTCTGTACCCGGGCTGCCCCCTCTCTCCTGTGCAGGCTTCCTCTGTACCCGGGCTGCCCCCTCTCTCCTGTGCAGGCTCCCCCTGTACCCGGGCTGCACCCTCTCTCCTGTGCAGGCTTCCTCTGTACCCGGGCTGCCCCCTCTCTCCTGTGCAGGCTTCCTATGTACCCCGGGCTGCCCCCTCTCTCCTGTGCAGGCTTCCTCTGTACCCGGGCTGCCCCCTCTCTCCTGTGCAGGCTCCCCCTGTACCCGGGCTGCCCCCTCTCTCCTGTGCAGGCTTCCTCTGTACCCGGGCTGCCCCCTCTCTCCTGTGCAGGCTCCCTCTGTACCCGGGCTGCCCTCTCTCTCCTGTGCAGGGTTCCCTCTGTACCCGGGCTGCCCCCTCTCTCCTGTGCAGGCTCCCTCTGTACCCGGGCTGCCCCCTCTCTCCTGTGCAGGCTCCCTCTGTACCCGGGCTGCCCCCTCTCTCCTGTGCAGGCTCCCTCTGTACCCGGGCTGCCCCCTCTCTCCTGTGCAGCCTCCCTCTGTACCCGGGCTTCCCCCTCTCTCCTGTGCAGGCTCCCTCTCTACCCGGGCTGCCCCCTCTCTCCTGTGCAGGCTTCCTCTGTACCCGGGCTGCTCCCTCTCTCCTGTGCAGGCTTCCTCTGTACCCGGGCTGCCCCCTCTCTCCTGTGCAGGCTTCCTCTGTACCAGGGCTGCTCCTTCTCTCCTGTGCAGCCTCCCTCTGTACCCGGGCTGCCCCCTCTCTCCTGTGCAGGCTTCCTCTGTACCCGGGCTGCCCCCTCTCTCCTGTGCAGGCTTCCTCTGTACCCGGGCTGCCCCCTCTCTCCTGTGCAGGCTTCCTCTGTACCCGGGCTGCCCCCTCTCTGTTGTGCAGGCTTCCTCTGTACCCGGGCTGCCCCCTCTCTCCTGTGCAGGCTCCCTCTGTACCCGGGCTGCCCCCTCTCTCCTGTGCAGCCTCCCTCTGTACCCGGGCTGCCCCCTCTCTCCTGTGCAGCCTCCCTCTGTACCCGGGCTGCCCCCTCTCTCCTGTGCAGCCTCCCTCTGTACCCGGGCTGCCCCCTCTCTCCTGTGCAGCTTCCTCTGTTCCCGGGCTGCTCCCTCTCTCCTGTGCAGGCTTTCTCTGTTCCCGGGCTGCTCCCTCTCTCCTGTGCAGGCTTCCTCTGTACCCGGGCTTCCCCTTCTCTCCTGTGCAGGCTCCCTCTGTACCCGGGCTGCCCCCTCTCTCCTGTGCATGCTTCCTCTGTACCCGGGCTGCCCCCTCTCTCCTGTGCAGCCTCCCTCTGTACCCGGGCTGCCCCCCTCTCTCCTGTGCAGCCTCCCTCTGTACCCGGGCTGCCCCCTCTCTCCTGTGCAGGCTTCCTCTGTACCCAGGCTGCCCTCCTCTCTCCTGTGCAGGGCTCCCTCTGTACCCGGGCTGTCCCCTCTTTCCTGTGCAGGCTCCCTCTGTACCCGGGCTGCCCTCTCTCTCCTGTGCAGGGCTCCCTCTGTACCCGGGCTGCTCCCTCTCTACTGTGCAGGCTCCCTCTGTACCCGGGCTGCCCCCTCTCTCCTGTGCAGGCTTCCTCTGTACCCAGGCTGCCCCCTCTCTCCTGTGCAGGCTTCCTCTGTACCCGGGCTGCCCTCTCTCTCCTGTGCAGGGCTCCCTCTGTACCCGGGCTGCCCCCTCTCTCCTGTGCAGGCTCCCTCTGTACCCGGGCTGCCCTCTCTCTCCTGTGCAGGGTTTCCTCTGTACCCGGGCTGCCCCCTCTCTCCTGTGCAGGCTCCCTCTGTACCCGGGCTTCCCCCTCTCTCCTGTGCAGCCTCCCTCTGTACCCGGGCTTCCCCCTCTCTCCTGTGCAGGCTCCCTCTGTACCCCGGGTGCCCCCTCTCTCCTGTGCAGGCTTCCTCTGTACCCGGGCTGCCCCCTCTCTCCTGTGCAGGCTTCCTCTGTACCCGGGCTGCCCCCTCTCTCCTGTGCAGGCTCCCCCTGTACCCGGGCTGCCCCCTCTCTCCTGTGCAGGCTTCCTCTGTACCCGGGCTGCCCCCTCTCTCCTGTGCAGGCTTCCTATGTACCCGGGCTGCCCCCTCTCTCCTGTGCAGGCTTCCTCTGTACCCGGCTGCCCCCTCTCTCCTGTGCAGGCTCCCCCTGTACCCGGGCTGCCCCCTCTCTCCTGTGCAGGCTTCCTCTGTACCCGGGCTGCCCCCTCTCTCCTGTGCAGCCTCACTCTGTACCCGGGCTGCTCCCTCTCTCCTGTGCAGGCTTCCTCTGTACCCGGGCTGCCCCCTCTCTCCTGTGCAGCCTCACTCTGTACCCGGGCTGCTCCCTCTCTCCTGTGCAGGCTTCCTCTGTACCCGGGCTGCCCCCTCTCTCCTGTGCAGCCCTCCCTCTGT